>NC_090173.1:64705984-64715984 GCF_024679245.1 Pseudorasbora parva
TTATTAAACACACACACACACACAGTTCTTATTGTCTATATGAGCGTTTATTAAACACACACACACACACACACACACACACACACACACACACACACACACACACACACACACACACACACACACACATACTGGTTTCCATGTTGGACGGGGACCACCTTTATGACCATTACTTGTGGGGACCACCGTTTCTAAAGGCTCTAGAGGTATGAAAAAAATTAGAGATACTTACCATAGCTGTGTTAACTTATACACGCCTTCAGATATCTGAAAAGACTAAGTAATATCTTGACCATGTGTTACGGGGACCTATGAAAAATCGAGTAAACATGTCTTACAAGGACCTAATTTGCATTTTATTTGCATAATTCACACACTTCCCAATTGATTTGTGGGGACCTATTTGCATAATTCACACAACTTCCCAATTGATTTGTGGGGACCTATTTGCATAATTCACACAACTTCCCAATTGATTTGTGGGGACCTATTTGCATAATTCACACAACTTCCCAATTGATTTGTGGGGACCTAGCAAGAAGAATAAATGTATTACTAAAACAATGAATAGGCATTTATTTGAAGTAAATCTTCAAATTGCATTTGCCCTTTAAAATGGGTTTAATCTCAAAAAAAAAAAGTAGAATTAAAATAAACAGTAGCAGTACAAATGTTTAAATGTAGAAAAGGTCTTAAATGTGGAGATGTGGTGAGGCCTGCAAATAGCGCTAGATGCGCAAAGCTTCACTCTTGACTAAATCAACCTATGGCCGGTTTCACAAACATGACTTAAGCTAGTCCCAGACAAAAATGTATGTTTGAGCTGTTTTAACTGGCATACATTAAGATATGCTTTGCGACCGTGTCAGTTTTGTCTCAGGATGCACACCAGTACTGTTTTTTGCTAAGGCATGTTTAAAAAAGCAACTTAAATGTCTTTAATGAACTAAGCTCTAACCCTGGCTTAATCTAAACTCTGTCTGTGAAACCGGGCCTGAGGGTTGTGCTTGTAATCATCTCCTCATGCTGAATTTTTGGTTGGATCGATTGAGTCTGTTTGATTGGGATATCAGTGTGATTGATGTTGCAGAGAAAAAAGTGCTCCATTACCATACAAAGGGTTATATGAGGGTAGTGAATTATTATCTGGATATTTCAACCCAAAAGTGAAACATTTAAACTTTTCCACTTCAAACTATTCTTTCTATAATTGTAATTTTCTTTACATAGTATTCAACCACAGCCAACCACTCAGCGTCATCTACTACTCATAACTATAATAAATCTACTACTAATTGTTGAGTTCAACTTTTATTGAGTCCATACTTTCCAAAAGAACTCAGATGAAGCTAAACCTCTCAACCATGTCCTGTTATTAAAAGAATACAAAAATAAAATCTTATATATATAAAAAAAAAACTTTTAACTTTCACACATGCTTCCTTTCACAGACATGTGAATTTAAACAAACTACAACTTTAGAACAACTTTGTTTAGACCAATGCTTTTCTGCTTGTGGCCTTCATCACAGTCATTATAAAACATACACTATTTAAATGTTGTTTGCAGTATGTTTTATGATGACAGCATTAAAAGACACAAGTAGATCTAACAATAAAGTATGTTCTATAGCCAACAAGTGTTGCTATATTTTTTAACATCTTTAAATGTTGTCATCTTTAAGAGTTGTTTCTTCACATTATTATCTGCACTGCAATTTCTTTTTTGAAGCTGTAATGCGATTATAAATGTAAAACTTTACGGTCTTCCAATCGCGGTTCTTCAGCGCTTCTGGTTCAGCTTTTAAACATTTGTCACAGTCACTCTTTGCTGGTACAGTGAGTGATGTGATGAAACGCTTCATGTGCCTTTCCACAGCCTGCACCTCAATCTGCTGCCAGGGTGTCTTCTTCTGGATAGTTTTACCTAAAAGTGGACAGAAAATAATCAAAATGATAAAAAATTGTGTGCTGGAATTTCAATCCGAAGCTCTGAATCCTACTATCAGTTTTTAATAGGGCTGCCCCCTAATAGTGGTCTAACCCAGTGTTTCCCAACCGAGGTGCCGCACAAGAGCAGGGGTACAGCGTAAAAGTCCTTCAAATATTTTTTATTCTATGATAAAATTTGAATATATATATATATATATATATATATATATATATATATATATATATATATATATATATATATATATATATATATATATATATATATATATATATATATATATATATATATAGATATATATCACACACACACAGGTCCTTCTCAAAAAATTAACATTGTGATAAAGTTCATTATTTTCCATAATGTAATGATAAAAATTAAACTATTATATATTTTAGATTCATTGCACACCAACTGAAATATTTCAGGTCTTTTGTTTTAATACTGATGATTTTGGCAAGCAGTTCATGAAAAAAAATCTCAAAAAATGTGCATATCATGAAAAGGTTCTCTAAACGAGCTATTAACCTAATCATCTGAATCAACTAATTAACTCTAAACACCTGCAAAAGATTCCTGAGGCTTTTAAAAACTCCCAGCCTGGTTCATTACTCAAAACCGCAATCATGGGTAAGACTGCCGACCTGACTGCTGTCCAGAAGGCCATCATTGACACCCTCAAGCGAGAGGGGAAGACACAGAAAGACATTTCTGAACGAATAGGCTGTTCCCAGAGTGCTGTATCAAGGCACCTCAGTGGGAAGTCTGTGGGAAGGAAAAAGTGAGGCAAAAAACGCTGCACAACGAGAAGAGGTGAGCGGACCCTGAGGAAGATTGTGGAGAAGGACCGATTCCAGACCTTGGGGGACCTGCGGAAGCAGTGGGCTGAGTCTGGAGTAGAAACATCCAGAGCCACCGTGCACAGGCGTGTGCAGGAAATGGGCTACAGGTGCCGCATTCAAGGTCTTCAGATTAACTTAAAGGGAGATGAGTGTTTTCTATTAAATACTGCAAGAGTGTGGACATTCGGGATCAATGTTCCCCCCACCTGGCTTAAATGAACGACTACTAGTTGACTAGATATATAGTTGAGGACATCCCTACTATTTATGTCAGCATCTGCATTGCAAGTACAATTATGTGCACTACCTATAAATAGAATTATATTGAACGTAAAAATCACTGCTTGATTGACCTAAAATACCCTGGCCTAAAATTATCATTGACTAAAAACTGACAGTACATCTACAGAAAGCAGAAGACATGCAAAAGAGAAATGTGTGAAGAGTTCACCTTTGGAAGAAGGCCTCGCAGCACTGGCTCTTGAAGGCATCTCTTCATCTGATGGTGGTTTGTGCCTCTTGGGTGGTGGCGGCATATCATTCCTTTCAGGAGGAGGAAGTGCCACCTCTGCGGATGGTTCTATGGAAAACAAGTCAACATTATTTTATATAATAACATTTTCAGAAAGATATAAACAGGTACTCTAGAATGCTTACAATACACAACTGATGTGTTATTTGTCACACTAATGATTTTAAATGCAAAAGTGCTATACAAGTGCAATTGTGTTTATTTTTGCAAGTATAATTGAACTACATCTACATAATACATCTTTCTAGCGGACATTTAATCAAACATAAGCTCAAATAAATAGTATTTAACCATTTTATTTCAATATTATTGAAATAATGTTTGAGCTATAACTTTCCTGTAGCTCAAACAATAGAGCGTGAAGCTAGCAACACCAAGGTCATGGGTCCGATGCAATGTGATTCACTTTGGATAAAAGCGTCTGACAAATGCATAAATTTAAATGTAACAAAATGCATGAATGTTATATCAACAATCATCTGACATGGTCTGTTCTGTGCCATGACCCAACCAACACGAGGAGAGTGGATCCGCTAGCATTTTATGACAAATGTACACGTTTTGCTTATGAAATAGAAATATTATGGTAGCACAACAAGAAAAATCACTACAGAATGAATGTTTAGTGAAAAACATGTTGACGAATAGCTTGGAGGCATTCAATACACAATAAACAGTTTCATCAAAAAAGTGTTTGCTCTGTAATGGAGCATCATCTTTAATGTTGGAACACATTGTTTGCCTGTCACATGACTGAAAAGTATGAATGCAAACTATGCAAAATGAAATATTTGTGTTTTTTGTAATTTGTGCAAAACATATTTTAACAGGAATACAAACCGTCAACGGTAGATGAACAATGTTCCTCTTGTATGCTCCCATCTTCCTCATCACAGTCAAGAACTTTTTCTGTGGAAGTTGTAAGTGCAGCTTAACAATGGCATATAATGGATCATAAACACATGGTATTTGAAAACATGGTAAACAGAAAATCAAAAAGTCAAATAAAATAACAAACCATCAGGATCTATCCCAATTTCATCCAAGTTCTTGCCGTGGAACTCAGCTAATCTTCCTTGTTCAAGGGCCATTAGAACTTTGCTGATCTTGGCAAGTTGCAGGGTCTTCTCAGGGAGTCGATAAAACTCACGATGGATTCTTATGTCGTGCCCAAGAAAGTTTGCCAACTGGTCGATCTCAGTGTCAGTCATATTCAACACTGTTGAAAGGGTTGCAGCATGCTTTCGCAGTCTGGTAGATGTCAGTGACTTGGGACACTTTGCACCACACGCCTTTGCAAAGCCACGGAGGCAGTCTGACCCTCGGAAATGTGTCATGGCTTCTGGTCTCGCAAACATATAGGCATTGCCTTTTAAAACCGCACAAGCCTCTCTCTGCTTAACAAGGAGTTCTAAGGCACACAACATTTTTGGAGTAAGAAGTATTGGAACTGGTCGACCACGCTTTCCTCTGGTGATAACCCTTGTGAAGTGTCTGCAGAGTTTTTTTTCTACTTCAGAGAGTGCCCAGTCCACATCTTCATGCGGATCAGAAGTGTCTCGTGATAGAAATGCAGACAAAGGCATGCTGGCCACCTCTCCTTCCCTGCGCCGGTTAAAGAGAATCATCTGGGCTAGACATACCTTTGCCAGCTCCATCCAGGCTTTAGTAGAGGGACTTTCGGAGAGTGATTTGAACCACTTGTCTTGCACTTCACTGAGATATGCATGCATTTTTTGGACATCTTCAGTAAAGGGCAAGACAGAGGGCAGATTCCACTTTGCTTCACTGATGTTCCTCAATGCTGTAGCCGAGATCATCTCATTCCACTTGTTCTCATGGACTTCAAGAAACTCACTGGCATTCTTCACAAGCTGTTTGTCATTTGAGATTAAGCCCTGAGCTTTTAAGAGCTTGCTTACTTTGACCAGGGAATTACCAATCTTGTTTGCAAGCGATGGAATCATGAATTTGTCGGTTTCACCGTCATACCCACACGTATACTTGACAGCTTTGACAGTCTCCATATACTTCTTTGGATTTACACAATCTTGCATTGTTTTTAAGGAGGTGACTCTCCTCGCATTGTGAATCAACCTTCCCAATTCTCGCATCTTCTCTCGCACATGCTGTTTGTTTTTGTCTGATAGCCCACCTTTATTTAACAAGCGCTGCCCTAATTCAGTAATTACCGTGTCATTTTTTATTATATCTGTGATTGGGTCAGGATTCATGGCACTAATTACTCCCCACAGTTGTTTGGTCATGTTTGAAGGCACAGGCCCTGTGTACGTACACATAGACTGAACACGATTTTTTCCTGGTTTGGGGAGGACTGACTGAGGTTTAAGTCTACAAGAACGCATGTGTCGCCACAGGACCTTTCTTGTAAAAAGTCCTTGACAGTATGCACAATGCATGAAATCATCTCCTTGCACTTTTTTTGGTGGTCGTTTAAATGGCACCAGTTCCCCCTTTCCCGATTCCATTACAGCAGCATTGTGGGCATAATTTCCTCTGTTGCGAATATAATCCAGCTGGAGTTTTCTCTCCTTTGAACCCTTTGGAAAGCTTAGAGCTCGTGCCACATCTGATTTATTTACATGTGAACTTTCTAGATGCCTCGCCATCTTAGCGTAAGGTTTAGAGCAATACAAGCAGTAATGTCTCTTGTTGTACACTCTACTGCCATCTCTTTTTTGGTATTCACAAACAACTATGCTGTCTATTGTGTTCTGACTTGAACTTGGTTCTTCTCCTGTTCCAGATGCTTCAGACATACAGCTGTTCACTTTGTCTGTGGTTGCTGAGTCACAGTCAGGGGAACTCACTGAGCCAGATTCATCAACATCCAGCTCATAAAGGAGCTGAGGCTTTGTTGGGTTTAGTGTAAGGCTAACATCACTGTCACTGTCGGAAGTGGTATCTGGAATGTAATTATCTGAACTCTCGGGTGTAGAATCAAAGAGCTCACCAGAATCCTCAAGATCTGTATCTTTTAGCTAAAAAATAAAAATAAATAATTTTGGAATTGGCTAGCCACAATTAATTGATCAGTAAATTAACATGCATAAATTAGCAACTATTGTGATTATCAGTAAACTGTTCAGGTATTCTATTTTCGATGCGTTTCTAATATTTTTTTGTCAATGTTTTCACAATAATATATTCTTAATACATTGTTACACAATTCACCAAGTAATTGATTATGAGAATAAATGTTGATGGCAGCTCTAGGCAAAATCCCAAAATCACCATGATGCTTCAAAATTGATTGGAATCACTTCGAAATACAGGAGTACAATAAAAATTTGCAACATGTGCAGCACAACTTTAACATAAGCTAAAAATTATGAGATCACTGTAAAAGAATGGTGTGTTTAAAGGCTTAGTTCACCCAAAAACGTAAACTGTGTGATTAATTCCTCATGTGGTTGGACACCCATAAGACCTCCGTTCATCTTCACACACAGATGAAGATATTAGTGTTGAAATCCGATGGCTCAGAAAGGCCTTCATTGACACCAATGTCATTTCCTCTCTCAAGACCCATAAAGGCACTAAAGACGTCGTTACAAAGCCCATCTCACTACAGCGGCTCTACAATCAATTTATGAAGACACAAGAAGAGTTTTTTTTGTGCAGAAACAATAAATAACGACTTGTATAGTGATGGCCGATTTCAAAACACGGCTTCACGAAGCTTGGAAGCATTATGAATCAGTGTGTCGATTCATGATTCGACTGATGATTCGATACAATGCTTGAATCTTCAGGAAGCTGTGTTTTGAAATGGGCCATCACTATACAAGTTGTTTTTTTTTTTTAAATTGCGCACAAACTATTCTCATCTCTTCATAAAATGATTGTAGAGCCACTGTAGAGAGATTGGCTTTGTAATGACGCATCTCTGTCTGAAGATGAACGGAAGTCTTACGGGTGTCCAACAACATGAGGAATTAATGACAGAATTTTCTTTTTTGGGTAAACTAACCCTTTCCAAATAAATTTTCAATCCAAATAAAATTTCAATCAGATTGGATTCTTTTTCTAATCTGATCGATGCACATTACCTAATGTTAACCCACAAATTTGGATCTGAAAATGATTAGATACATGAACTAAGATGATTAAATCCTGTAGAAGTACTGGTCATTCATTGTTGGTTAACCAATGATAAATTAAATGTTACTGTAATTTGTTTCCATTTTTTTCAAATAAAGTACGTTGGCCATAGGTGTGCAAATGAATTTGAAAAAGTAAGCAATCTTACACTGGGTCATAGGATACTGTACTGTATACGTTTGATTTATGTTGTGTTTGGGACATGGCTTTTCAAGGCTTGTTTTTGTAATCAGGCTCTCAAAGTTCATCAAAAATATATATTGAGATTTATCGGCCCATATATCAGCTGTCGGCTTTTAAAATATAAAGAAATATCGTATCAGCCAAAATTTTCATATCAGTGCATCCCTACCATTAGTAATTTGATTGATGGCTCGATCAGACTGAATAGCCTTTATGTAAATACCTTAATTGCTCCAATTGAGCTAGATCCAAATAAAATTTCAATCAGATTGACATCTAAACACTTGATCGCATTGAAAACGCTCAGTGAACATTTAACTTTCACTTATTAGCAATTTATAAGCTAGGTGCAAAAGATGGAAAAACTCCAAACCTTTTCAAAAACGAGTGAACTGAGAAGAGCAGACGCAATGCACGTGCATGATCTTAAAATAATAATAATAATAATAATTTCAGGATATTCTAGGGACAATCACTCAAACCTACCATGACACTTTTAGTCCTTCTCAGTCTGGGTACAAAAATCTCATTTGGGAGCGGTGTCACAATCTGTAAACAAAAAGTACAATCAACATCAAATACTATATTATAATAATTCAAGTTCAAAAATAAGACTGCAAGTGTGTATAGTACTTTTGAACATCCAATGGGACAATTATAGCGTTGCAAAAAAAGCCAATTTTACAGAGGTTTTTTTGTTTCAATACTTTGCATTTTTTTAAAAATTCAAATGTCTGCTCCATCGCTATATAACTAACGGAAGACAATTTTAAAATTGGGGCACTTCTAATTAAGTGACAAAAAGCAGTTGACAATGTAAAAAATACACATACTTGCCATATTTGCACCGATAAAATATGCAACACTTCAGTGATGAACATGAACGTACCTGTTGAGGAGAGCTGATTTGAGCCGATTCATCCTCCATTTGAGTCTCTAACGGGACAGAAGGATCAGTGTCACCTGATGCGCTGGTATTAACAGCAATGCCACTCATCTGTAAGAGACAACAGTCATATGAAGAGATATTAGAACATGGAAACACAAGAGAGCAATCTGAAGACGACACCACATGACGTCAGAGATAGATAGAGCGAGCAACTTCAACTTTAAACATCTGCTACTGTCCAGTCAACCTCTGTCTGCACGCTCACACACACAAATCTGGAATAAAACAGGCTTTATGAGGACCTCACACACACACACTGTGAAAGTTCCTTATGGGGACCGGTTTCATCCATTTCAACACACAAGTTTGAACTCAAAAACTGACTGAAAGTATGGATGTTTTTTCTTAGCACTTTTAATGATAAAGGCGTTAAACATTACTCAGTCAGCCTGTACGTGACGTCAGCCGCAAGCGGCAGCAGCAGCGCAAAGAAAACAAAACACAGCGCGGACAGGATTTGTCATGACAGCGGATGACAGAGCAGAAGCCAACGAGCGAGAAACTATCAGGCCACTATTGCGGTCCAGTTTGTGGAAACGTATTTTTTTATGGTCTATGGTGGAAACACTTTGGCCCTTTTGTAAAGACGGAGATGTTCTAAAGGAGTCGCTCGCTGTTTGCAGTAGTAGCAGGTTCAGCCACTGCTCATTCAACCTGAAGAGATGTTGGTTGCACTTTATTTTTGATATTAATATTATATTTGTATTATTTTTATGTTGAAAAACAACAGCAAAAGTATCAGGTAAACCTACGGTTAGTTAAACATGAAGAGATGTTAGTTGTACTTTATTTTTGATATTAATATTGTAATATTTTTATTTTGAAAAACAAGCAGAAGTAGCAGTAGAAGTATGTTGGTTGGTTGCACTTACTGTACTTTTATTGAAAATGAGAGCAGAAAAGGTTAACTTCCTGTTCATTCAACCTAAACTGTTGGTTGCACTTTATTCAAATAAAATGTGAATACAATTGCCATTAATTATTTACTTGTTTGTTTATATCCATAATTCATTGATATCTGATTCCCTTAAAAGAAACAACAGGAATCGAGGAAACTTCATCTGCACGTATTTATTTCAGTCATACTGATTGAAATTTTTGGCTAAAAAGTTACTGAATCGATTTTAAGTCACTGAATCGTTTTGGATCGTATCGTTCTAAATTAACCAATATCGTCCTTGAATCGTATCGAAAACCTCAAATCGTGATGCGAATCGAATCGTTGTTCAAACGAATCGTTACACCCTATTACAATTTGTATTAAAATAGTAATACGGGTAAATTAGATTAATATATTTCTAATATATATATATATACATATATATATATATATATATATATATATATATATATATATATATATATATATATATATATATATATATATATATATATATATATATACACATATATATATAT
>NC_090173.1:64720984-64738484 GCF_024679245.1 Pseudorasbora parva
ATCAAGCAGAAATAGCTCTCTAATGTATTAATTGCAGGTCATTATTGAATAGTGATTACGTTACACACACACTGACTCAGGTCCCCTGTTAGATAGTAAATCACGACGCCTGTGTGTTTGCTGTGACATTTCTTATCATCACAAACACACTGTAAAGATTTAGAGTTTTTACAGCAATACCTGAGTTTAAAGGGTTAAATCAAGCAGAAATAGCTCTCTAATGTATTAATTGCAGGTCATTATTGAATAGTGACTACGTTACACACACACTGACTCAGGTCCCCTGTTAGATAGTAAATCACGACGCCTGTGTGTTTGCTGTGACATTTCTTATCATCACAAACACACTGTAAAGATTTAGAGTTTTTACAGCAATAACTGAGTTTAAAGGGTTAAATCAAGCAGCAATAGCTCTCTAATGTATTAATTGCAGGTCATTATTGAATAGTGATTACGTTACACACACACACTGACTCAGGTCCCCTGTTAGATAGTAAATCACGACGCCTGTGTGTTTGCTGTGACATTTCTTATCATCACAAACACACTGCAAAGATTTAGAGTTTTTACAGCAATACCTGAGTTTAAAGGGTTAAATCAAGCAGAAATAGCTCTCTAATGTATTAATTGCAGGTCATTATTGAATAGTGATTACGTTACACACACACACTGACTCAGGTCCCCTGTTAGATAGTAAATCACGACGCCTGTGTGTTTGCTGTGCCATTTCTTATCATCATAAACACACTGCAAAGATTTAGTTTTTACCGCAATACCTGAGTTTAAAGGGTTAAATCAAGCAGAAATAGCTCTCTAATGTATTAATTGCAGGTCATTATTGAATAGTGATTATGTTACACACACACACTGACTCAGGTCCCCTGTTAGATAGTAAATCACGACGCCTGTGTGTTTGCTGTGACATTTCTTATCATCACAAACACACTGCAAAGATTTAGAGTTTTTACAGCAATAACTGAGTTTAAAGGGTTAAATCAAGCAGCAATAGCTCTCTAATGTATTAATTGCAGGTCATTATTGAATAGTGATTATGTTACACACACACACTGACTCAGGTCCCCTGTTAGATAGTAAATCACGACACCTGTGTGTTTGCTGTGACATTTCTTATCATCACAAACACACTGCAAAGATTTAGAGTTTTTACAGCAATACCTGAGTTTAAAGGGTTAAATCAAGCAGCAATAGCTCTCTAATGTATTAATTGCAGGCCATTATTGAATAGTGATTACGTTACACACACACACTGACTCAGGTCCCCTGTTAGATAGTAAATCACGACACCTGTGTGTTTGCTGTGACATTTCTTATCATCATAAACACACTGCAAAGATTTAGTTTTTACCGCAATACCTGAGTTTAAAGGGTTAAATCAAGCAGAAATAGCTCTCTAATGTATTAATTGCAGGTCATTATTGAATAGTGATTACGTTACACACACACACTGACTCAGGTCCCCTGTTAGATAGTAAATCACGACGCCTGTGTGTTTGCTGTGCCATTTCTTATCATCATAAACACACTGCAAAGATTTAGTTTTTACCGCAATACCTGAGTTTAAAGGGTTAAATCAAGCAGAAATAGCTCTCTAATGTATTAATTGCAGGTCATTATTGAATAGTGATTATGTTACACACACACACTGACTCAGGTCCCCTGTTAGATAGTAAATCACGATGCCTGTGTGTTTGCTGTGACATTTCTTATCATCACAAACACACTGCAAAGATTTAGAGTTTTTACAGCAATAACTGAGTTTAAAGGGTTAAATCAAGCAGCAATAGCTCTCTAATGTATTGATTGCAGGCCATTATTGAATAGTGATTACGTTACACACACACACTGACTCAGGTCCCCTGTTAGATAGTAAATCACGACGCCTGTGTGTTTGCTGTGACATTTCTTATCATCATAAACACACTGCAAAGATTTAGAGTTTTTACAGCAATACCTGAGTTTAAAGGGTTAAATCAAGCAGAAATAGCTCTCTAATGTATTAAATGCAGGCCATTATTGAATAGTGATTACGTTACACACACACACTGACTCAGGTCCCCTGTTAGATAGTAAATCACGACACCTGTGTGTTTGCTGTGACATTTCTTATCATCACAAACACACTGCAAAGATTTAGAGTTTTTACAGCAATACCTGAGTTTAAAGGGTTAAATCAAGCAGCAATAGCTCTCTAATGTATTAATTGCAGGCCATTATTGAATAGTGATTACGTTACACACACACACTGACTCAGGTCCCCTGTTAGATAGTAAATCACGACGCCTGTGTGTTTGCTGTGACATTTCTTATCATCACAAACACACTGCAAAGATTTAGAGTTTTTACAGCAATACCTGAGTTTAAAGGGTTAAATCAAGCAGCAATAGCTCTCTAATGTATTAATTGCAGGTCATTATTGAATAGTGATTACGTTACACACACACTGACTCAGGTCCCCTGTTAGATAGTAAATCACGACGCCTGTGTGTTTGCTGTGACATTTCTTATCATCACAAACACACTGCAAAGATTTAAGCCTCGTTCACACCGCCAGCGACACGCAGCGACAAAGCGACACGATCCCATTCATTTCAATGGAGCGCTGGCGACTTCCGGCGACAGTGACCGTTGGCGACAGAATGTGGGCGTGTCAAGCGACACGAGACGCGCGACAAAAGTTCAGAAATTTCAACTTTATGCAAACGAGAAGCGATTTTCGCGAGCGACAACCAATAGGAGTGAAGTCAGTGGAGTGCACGTGATCCGTCTGCTTTACTGCGGTGTCCGGAGGAGTTGTTGATATTAGCTTTTAGCAAGCCCCCTGTTCTTTATAATATGTCTCTGTGTAGCCTACATACAGAGACACATTTAAAAAAATGATGCATGGAAAAACGTGTCTGGGATTGTGGGGATATAAAGTAAGTTTTGACTAAACTGCATGCAATATGGTCTACCTATTACAGTACAGTGTGTATGTATTCTAATAACTTGCTCTGTTCTGCAAAACACTAGTAATAAAAACGGTACTATAGTACAAATATATTTAATGACGTTTATATGCAACCCGTGTAGTGGGAACGCCCACTAGCGACATGAATCTCTGGCGCTGGCGACATGCAGCGACAAAATCGCTGGCGGTGTGAACGAGGCTTTAGAGTTTTTACAGCAATACCTGAGTTTAAAGGGTTAAATCAAGCAGCAATAGCTCTCTAATGTATTAATTGCAGGTCATTATTGAATAGTGATTACGTTACACACACACATTGACTCAGGTCCCCTGTTAGATAGTAAATCACGACGCCTGTGTGTTTGCTGTGACATTTCTTATCATCATAAACACACTGCAAAGATTTAGAGTTTTTACAGCAATACCTGAGTTTAAAGGGTTAAATCAAGCAGAAATAGCTCTCTAATGTATTAATTGCAGGCCATTATTGAATAGTGATTACGTTACACACACACATTGACTCAGGTCCCCTGTTAGATAGTAAATCACGACGCCTGTGTGTTTGCTGTGACATTTCTTATCATCACAAACACACTGTAAAGATTTAGAGTTTTTACAGCAATACCTGAGTTTAAAGGGTTAAATTAAGCAGCAATAGCTCTCTAATGTATTAATTGCAGGTCATTATTGAATAGTGATTACGTTACACACACACTGACTCAGGTCCCCTGTTAGATAGTAATTCACGACACCTGTGTGTTTGCTGTGACATTTCTTATCATCACAAACACACTGCAAAGATTTAGAGTTTTTACAGCAATAACTGAGTTTAAAGGGTTAAATCAAGCAGAAATAGCCCTCTAATGTATTAATTGCAGGCCATTATTGAATAGTGATTACGTTACACACACACATTGACTCAGGTCCCCTGTTAGATAGTAAATCACGACGCCTGTGTGTTTGCTGTGACATTTCTTATCATCACAAACACACTGTAAAGATTTAGAGTTTTTACAGCAATACCTGAGTTTAAAGGGTTAAATTAAGCAGCAATAGCTCTCTAATGTATTAATTGCAGGTCATTATTGAATAGTGATTACGTTACACACACACTGACTCAGGTCCCCTGTTAGATAGTAATTCACGACACCTGTGTGTTTGCTGTGACATTTCTTATCATCACAAACACACTGCAAAGATTTAGAGTTTTTACAGCAATAACTGAGTTTAAAGGGTTAAATCAAGCAGAAATAGCCCTCTAATGTATTAATTGCAGGCCATTATTGAATAGTGATTACGTTACACACACACATTGACTCAGGTCCCCTGTTAGATAGTAAATCACGACGCCTGTGTGTTTGCTGTGACATTTCTTATCATCACAAACACACTGCAAAGATTTAGAGTTTTTACAGCAATACCTGAGTTTAAAGGGTTAAATCAAGCAGCAATAGCTCTCTAATGTATTAATTGCAGGTCATTATTGAATAGTGATTACGTTACACACACACACTGACTCAGGTCCCCTGTTAGATAGTAAATCACGACGCCTGTGTGTTTGCTGTGACATTTCTTATCATCACAAACACACTGCAAAGATTTAGAGTTTTTACAGCAATAACTGAGTTTAAAGGGTTAAATCAAGCAGCAATAGCTCTCTAATGTATTAATTGCAGGTCATTATTGAATAGTGATTACGTTACACACACACACTGACTCAGGTCCCCTGTTAGATAGTAAATCACGACGCCTGTGTGTTTGCTGTGACATTTCTTATCATCACAAACACACTGCAAAGATTTAGAGTTTTTACAGCAATAACTGAGTTTAAAGGGTTAAATCAAGCAGAAATAGCTCTCTAATGTATTAATTGCAGGCCATTATTGAATAGTGATTACTTTACACACACACACATTGACTCAGGTCCCCTGTTAGATAGTAAATCACGACGCCTGTGTGTTTGCTGTGACATTTCTTATCATCACAAACACACTGCAAAGATTTAGAGTTTTTACAGCAATACCTGAGTTTAAAGGGTTAAATCAAGCAGCAATAGCTCTCTAATGTATTAATTGCAGGTCATTATTGAATAGTGATTACGTTACACACACACTGACTCAGGTCCCCCGTTAGATAGTAAATCACGACGCCTGTGTGTTTGCTGTGACATTTCTTATCATCACAAACACACTGTAAAGATTTAGAGTTTTTACAGCAATACCTGAGTTTAAAGGGTTAAATCAAGCAGAAATAGCTCTCTAATGTATTAATTGCAGGTCATTATTGAATAGTGATTACGTTACACACACACTGACTCAGGTCCCCTGTTAGATAGTAAATCACGACGCCTGTGTGTTTGCTGTGACATTTCTTATCATCACAAACACACTGTAAAGATTTAGAGTTTTTACAGCAATACCTGAGTTTAAAGGGTTAAATCAAGCAGCAATAGCTCTCTAATGTATTAATTGCAGGTCATTATTAAATAGTGATTATGTTACACACACACACTGACTCAGGTCCCCTGTTAGATAGTAAATCACGACGCCTGTGTGTTTGCTGTGACATTTCTTATCATCACAAACACACTGCAAAGATTTAGAGTTTTTACAGCAATACCTGAGTTTAAAGGGTTAAATCAAGCAGAAATAGCTCTCTAATGTATTAATTGCAGGTCATTATTGAATAGTGATTACGTTACACACACACACTGACTCAGGTCCCCTGTTAGATAGTAAATCACGACGCCTGTGTGTTTGCTGTGACATTTCTTATCATCACAAACACACTGCAAAGATTTAGAGTTTTTACAGCAATAACTGAGTTTAAAGGGTTAAATCAAGCAGCAATAGCTCTCTAATGTATTAATTGCAGGCCATTATTGAATAGTGATTATGTTACACACACACACTGACTCAGGTCCCCTGTTAGATAGTAAATCACGACGCCTGTGTGTTTGCTGTGACATTTCTTATCATCACAAACACACTGCAAAGATTTAGAGTTTTTACAGCAATAACTGAGTTTAAAGGGTTAAATCAAGCAGCAATAGCTCTCTAATGTATTAAATGCAGGTCATTATTGAATAGTGATTATGTTACACACACACACTGACTCAGGTCCCCTGTTAGATAGTAAATCACGACGCCTGTGTGTTTGCTGTGACATTTCTTATCATCACAAACACACTGCAAAGATTTAGAGTTTTTACAGCAATAACTGAGTTTAAAGGGTTAAATCAAGCAGCAATAGCTCTCTAATGTATTAATTGCAGGCCATTATTGAATAGTGATTACGTTACACACACACATTGACTCAGGTCCCCTGTTAGATAGTAAATCACGACGCCTGTGTGTTTGCTGTGACATTTCTTATCATCACAAACACACTGCAAAGATTTAGAGTTTTTACAGCAATACCTGAGTTTAAAGGGTTAAATCAAGCAGCAATAGCTCTCTAATGTATTAATTGCAGGTCATTATTGAATAGTGATTACGTTACACACACACACTGACTCAGGTCCCCTGTTAGATAGTAAATCACGACGCCTGTGTGTTTGCTGTGACATTTCTTATCATCACAAACACACTGTAAAGATTTAGAGTTTTTACAGCAATACCTGAGTTTAAAGGGTTAAATCAAGCAGAAATAGCTCTCTAATGTATTATTGCAGGTCATTATTGAATAGTGATTACGTTACACACACATTGACTCAGGTCCCCTGTTAGATAGTAAATCACGACGCCTGTGTGTTTGCTGTGACATTTCTTATCATCACAAACACACTGTAAAGATTTAGAGTTTTTACAGCAATAACTGAGTTTAAAGGGTTAAATCAAGCAGAAATAGCTCTCTAATGTATTAATTGCAGGTCATTATTAAATAGTGATTATGTTACACACACACTGACTCAGGTCCCCTGTTAGATAGTAAATCACGACGCCTGTGTGTTTGCTGTGACATTTCTTATCATCACAAACACACTGCAAAGATTTAGAGTTTTTACAGCAATACCTGAGTTTAAAGGGTTAAATCAAGCAGCAATAGCTCTCTAATGTATTAATTGCAGGTCATTATTGAATAGTGAATATGTTACACACACACTGACTCAGGTCCCCTGTTAGATAGTAAATCACGACGCCTGTGTGTTTGCTGTGACATTTCTTATCATCATAAACACACTGCAAAGATTTAGAGTTTTTACAGCAATACCTGAGTTTAAAGGGTTAAATCAAGCAGCAATAGCTCTCTAATGTATTAAATGCAGGTCATTATTGAATAGTGATTACGTTACACACACACTGACTCAGGTCCCCTGTTAGATAGTAAATCACGACGCCTGTGTGTTTCTCTCCTCAACCCCCACAACCCCCCACTCACAATTTACATTTCAATAAGGGAAGACTTGAAAAACCAGTTTGTGAACCACAGGCCAATAGAGCTCAAACTACCAATGTGGCAGAACCCTTCTCAAATAAACTAGTGAAGATGCTGGGATTTGCCCTGCCAAATTAAACTAAATTACATTTTTTACAATCGCTAGGCCACATTTCTCAATACTTTGGTCATTTTCAAAATCCTTCACACAGTTCTCCAAACCAACTTTCTGCTTCACAGCAGTTATTTCACATTCAAAATCCACAAAAACCAACAAAACACTTCATTCATGTCTCAAATCAAGTGCCAATGATCCTCAGTTTAGCTTGCACAGACTGAAGTTGTGATCACTGTGTGAAGAGTTGAAAAAGTTGAAAAAGTGTGTTTATTATTGAGAAATGTTTTGTAAAACAACATTTTATATCACAGCTTAACTGTGGATCAACATTGCTTTAGCACAAATGCATTCAATGGCAACATCTTTCAATTTACCTGAAATCTTTTCTCACTTTGACACAAACACAATCAAATCTTTGTTCTACAGGCCAATTCGCACATCCTTACATGCGGTTTTCAAAAGTGTTAAACTTATGGACAAAACAATAACATAATACAAAACTGAATGAGACAGCAATTTACAACATGTATACAGTAATACTGTAATGCAATTTATACTGCTAAAAAAATCAAACACTATCAAAGCAACTTTGATGAAACTGAACACCAACACAAGTGTTAGTCCATTACCATCCATTCAAAAGAGGAAACTTAGGAATAATAATGTACTGTACTGTAAGTATGCAGTGAATTATAAGCAGCAGAGAGTGTCATTGTAGTTTTGTAAAGACATTTTAATTGTATAATGTTCCTGATGTTAGTGTTGGATAAACCTGTGCCGTGCTCTGGAAGAATGAGTTGATTTGTAAATGTAAAATTAACTGCTGTGAAGCTGAAAGTTTGTTAACAAATTTATAAACTCCTCACTCAGTTCTCCTAAAGATTGGGAAATGTGTCCTAGCGATTGTAATTTCATTTCATCATGTAATTTCACTTTATTTTTGGCAGTGTATTTGGTCTAGGACACAGGTAACAGTAGTGAGGTTCTGTGTCTCACCTGTGAGAGTCTTCATGCATTGAAATGTAAATTACTGGTGGGGGGTTGAGCAGCAAACTCAACACACACTATTCTCTATTCCAATTTCAAGAGCACATCTAAACCACCAGCCCAAACACATTACAAGTGAAAGCACAAATAAATACAAAAGATATGATCCACATGAAATAAACAGTGCTTTTCAGGACGGTCTGTCAGTAGTTGTAATATAACACTGTATTGTCCTCACTGTAAAAAAAAATAATAATTAAAAAAAAAAAAAAATATATATATATATATATATATATATATATATATATATATATATATTTTTTTTTTTATAAGTTAATAATTTTAAAGTTACTTTTTCTCAAAGTGTATGTTCACTTAACTGAACCTACTATGACATAAGCAACTATGTTTACTGGGATACTTCCTATTTTTTTTTTTAATAATTTTGTATTAATTTTAGCATTTTAGTTTAGCATTCGTGGACTGTCAGAGATACCGCTTTTGGGGCGTGTGCTTCAGGTGTTCACCCATATAGCACGTGAGTAATGAAGAGCCTTCTGAAGCAAAGTGGCACGTTTGTGTAAGAACAATGTCCATATTTTAAACTTTATAGACTAAACAAACTATTTTTATTGAAAGAAATTGTGTTTTAGTGTTATTATGAAAAGAGTAACCCCTGACGCTAAGTTTTGTTTAGCTCTATCTTCTCTCTTCTGCGTTTGTCAGTGCACATACGTCAAGGATTCATGGGTGAAGAAGGGTTACTCTTTAAAGTACAACTCCGATGAGAAATGACCCTCGGGGTAATTAACAGATGGTGGTTACCGAGTAGATCATTCTCTGGGATGCGTTTTCATGGAAATCAAGTGTAAAGAGTTTTATCTCTAAAAACAGATTTGAGTGACGAACGCTGTGCTAAGTGATGAGCTATGACTTGGAATCTCATATGGGCCATTGTTTCCGGAAGAAAGCACTGAACGCAGTAGAGAAAAAAAAAGAAAAAAAAAGTCCATGTAATTAGATTTCACAAACTTAATTCCTATCGACCAGCTCACTTAGCACAGCGTTCGTGGCTCGACTAGTCGAGACTGTTTTCCAAGATGGCTGCAGTCTGTAAACGTGTAATGTACTGTCTTTAGAAAGTATCTTCTTATTAAACCGTTTGTACTCTAACAAGTTCTCAATGCTGCGGTTTGCATGTAGGGACCCTCATTATGCTGCCTTGTTAGTGTGAGGATATGTTGAGCCTTGTTAGTGGTATTAACTAGCGATTTAATTTCACTTATTCCATGCCCCATAGACAAACATTATAAGCTAATCTGTGTTTAGAGATAAAACTCTTTAAATTCGATTTTCATGAAACCGCATCCCAGAGAACGATCTACTCGATAACCATCTGTTAATTACCCCTATGGTCATTTCTCACCGGAGTTGTCCTTTAAGCGCAATGTGATTCGTGTGGCACTGAAAACCGAGAGCTAGTATTTTAGTCTATGGATCAGTTACTGTGTGGATCAGTTATATGATGGTTAGATGCACTTTTATGGACCGACAAGGCACTGGCATTTTAAAGCTGGGAAGAGCCAGGACTTTTTTAATATAAATTTAAATAACTCTGATTTTATTCATTTGAAAAAAGAATGTCATATACACTTGGGATGACTTGAGGGTGAGTAAATCATGGGCTAATTTTCATTTGTAGGTGAACTAACTGCTGTAAACTGGGCCCACAAACACAGTAGATCCACACAACCCCCCACACAATTTACATTTTAATAATAGTAAATAAGGGAAGACTTGAAAACCTAGGGCCCTATAATTTCCGCGATCACGGAATCGCGGACGGAATCGCGGAATTGGCATATTAACGCGGAATCTGCATATAAACGCGGAATCTGGTGTTAACGCAGATTTCCCCGGAGTTTTACATATTTGTAATGAAATTCTGTGTCGTGTGGGTGGAGAACGTATGTCTGAGGAAAGTGCAGACCGGGGGAAGCAAATCTTCGCGACACAACCCCTCCCGTCATTTCAGCTCGCCCTTCAAAACAATGAAAGTATGGCGAAGTTGGTCTCCACGGCTCTGCTTTCGGCAGCGAAAAAGTTAAGAAACTCGACGCTAACGGCGGTTTCACACTGCACGCGCAGGCGGCGCAGAAGCTTTCCATATGGAGAGCGTGAGCCGCGCTCGTGTATTGCACATACAGACAAATATTGTCCATTCTGTCAGGTTTTCCGGTGTTCTGCTCGACCCCTGTCATCTCGTGCTTTGATTTATAATGTGCACATTAGGCAGCAATGCATATCTGCTGCAAATGCGACCGTTTTCCCCTCTGTTAGTCTGTTCCAAACATGCATTTAACATGCCGTATATGGCTTACATGATAAGTAACCTTAAAGTTAAAATGAAGCATCTAGTTTTAATCATTTAAAGGGGCCTTTGAAGTTGGGAAAAAAACTTCTGGCAGTGTTGTGTTTTCGTGTATTTTTATTTTTCACAGCTCTGGATATCATAATGGTGATTGTTAAACACACAGAACAATTCACTACATGATTTCATGGTGCAATGTTTTTTTTATGTTAATTTTCAAATTTAAATGTTTTACTTAAGAGTACTTAAGAGTACTGTAAAAGATGATTCTTATGAATTTTTTTTTTTTAGTTCTTTTTAAAAAAAAATTACTTGAAAGAAAAAGCTAATGGAGCACTTTCATTTTAACTTATATAAACTATTATAATTTATTTTACCTGAAAGTTTAAAGCTAATAACCATTAATATTTGAAGTATTTGAAGTGCAGTGTTATGTCAAATATCATATTTGTCCTAAAAAGTAAATGTGATGTTTGTTACCTCGATAAATTTAAGGTCATTCCTATTTTTTGTTTTATGTTGTATTATATTAACATTAAAAGCACACTCTTTTTTCACCAAAATAACAGTAAAGGGTTAAAAAACTGAATTACCAAACATTTTAACGGAAAAAAAAGGAATCTGCAAAAATTAAAACGGAAAAAACGGAATTTGGGAAAAAATAAAACGGATTTTATAGGGCCCTAAAAACCCAGTTTGTGAACCAAAGGCCAACCTAGAGGAAAGGAAAATCAAACCTGAGATCTCCTTCTCAACTCACATCTTTCTCCTAGACAGAAATGAGATCAAGTGAACATCAAATTGAGACATACGGCTAAGTCTCCTGCTTCTCACATGTTTATCCTGAGACAAAAAATGACATTCTCTCATGTTTATCTCCACTAAAGTTTCATAAGAGATCTCAACAACATCACATACTATGCTCTGATTTGTCTCCTTGGCTAGAGAGACTGGATTGCTCATATGTGTCTCCTCTAAAGTTTCAGAAGGGATCTCAACAGTATCGCACGCTGTGCTCAGACTCTTCTCTTCAGCTAGATACTCTGGAACTCTCACTTTTGTCACCTCTAAAAAGTTTCATAAAAGATCTCAATAACATCACACACTGTGCTCAGAATATTCTCCTTAGTCAAAGTCTCTGGCACTCTCAAATTTGTCAAACAAATGTTGGTCACTTTTTCAAAACTCTTCACACAGTGATCACAACTTCAGTCTGTGCAAGCTAAACTGTGGATCATTGGCACTTGATTTGAGACATGAATTAAGTGTTTTGTTGGTTTTTGTGGATGTTGAATGTGAAATAACTGCTGTGAAGCAGAAAGTTGGTTTGGAGAACAAGTTTTGAAAATGACCAAAGTATTGAGAAATGTGGCCTAGCGATTGTAAAAACTGTAATTTAGTTTAGTTTGGCAGGGCAAATCCCAGCATCTTCACTAGTTTATTTGAGAAGGGTTCTGCCACATTGGTAGTTTGAGCTCTATTGGCCTGTGGTTCACAAACTGGTTTTTCAAGTCTTCCCTTATTGAAATGTAAATTGTGAGTGGGGGGTTGTGGGGGTTGAGGAGAGAAACACACAGGCGTCGTGATTTACTATCTAACAGGGGACCTGAGTCAGTGTGTGTGTAACGTAATCACTATTCAATAATGACCTGCAATTAATACATTAGAGAGCTATTTCTGCTTGATTTAACCCTTTAAACTCAGGTATTGCTGTAAAAACTCTAAATCTTTGCAGTGTGTTTGTGATGATAAGAAATGTCACAGCAAACACACAGGCGTCGTGATTTACTATCTAACAGGGGACCTGAGTCAGTGTGTGTTTAACGTAATCACTATTCAATAATGACCTGCAATTAATACAGTAGAGAGCTATTTCTGCTTGATTTAACCCTTTAAACTCAGGTATTGCTGTAAAAACTCTAAATCTTTACAGTGTGTTTGTGATGATAAGAAATGTCACAGCAAACACACAGGCGTCGTGATTTACTATCTAACAGGGGACCTGAGTCAGTGTGTGTGTAACGTAATCACTATTCAATAATGACCTGCAATTAATACATTAGAGAGCTATTGCTGCTTGATTTAACCCTTTAAACTCAGGTATTGCTGTAAAAACTCTAAATCTTTGCAGTGTGTTTGTGATGATAAGAAATGTCACAGCAAACACACAGGCGTCGTGATTTACTATCTAACAGGGGACCTGAGTCAGTGTGTGTGTAACGTAATCACTATTCAATAATGAACTGCAATTAATACATTAGAGAGCTATTTCTGCTTGATTTAACCCTTTAAACTCAGTTATTGCTGTAAAAACTCTAAATCTTTACAGTGTGTTTATGATGATAAGAAATGTCACAGCAAACACACAGGCGTCGTGATTTACTATCTAACAGGGGACCTGAGTCAGTGTGTGTGTAACGTAATCACTATTCAATAATGACCTGCAATTAATACATTAGAGAGCTATTTCTGCTTGATTTAACCCTTTAAACTCAGTTATTGCTGTAAAAACTCTAAATCTTTACAGTGTGTTTATGATGATAAGAAATGTCACAGCAAACACACAGGCGTCGTGATTTACTATCTAACAGGGGACCTGAGTCAGTGTGTGTGTGTAACGTAATCACTATTCAATAATGACCTGCAATTAATACATTAGAGAGCTATTTCTGCTTGATTTAACCCTTTAAACTCAGTTATTGCTGTAAAAACTCTAAATCTTTACAGTGTGTTTGTGATGATAAGAAATGTCACAGCAAACACACAGGCGTCGTGATTTACTATCTAACAGGGGACCTGAGTCAGTGTGTGTGTAACGTAATCACTATTCAATAATGACCTGCAATTAATACATTAGAGAGATATTTCTGCTTGATTTAACCCTTTAAACTCAGGTATTGCTGTAAAAACTCTAAATCTTTGCAGTGTGTTTATGATGATAAGAAATGTCACAGCAAACACACAGGCGTCGTGATTTACTATCTAACAGGGGACCTGAGTCAGTGTGTGTGTGTAACGTAATCACTATTCAATAATGACCTGCAATTAATACATTAGAGAGCTATTTCTGCTTGATTTAACCCTTTAAACTCAGTTATTGCTGTAAAAACTCTAAATCTTTACAGTGTGTTTGTGATGATAAGAAATGTCACAGCAAACACACAGGCGTCGTGATTTACTATCTAACAGGGGACCTGAGTCAGTGTGTGTGTAACATATTCACTATTCAATAATGACCTGCAATAATACATTAGAGAGCTATTTCTGCTTGATTTAACCCTTTAAACTCAGGTATTGCTGTAAAAACTCTAAATCTTTACAGTGTGTTTGTGATGATAAGAAATGTCACAGCAAACACACAGGCGTCGTGATTTACTATCTAACAGGGGACCTGAGTCAGTGTGTGTGTAACGTAATCACTATTCAATAATGACCTGCAATTAATACATTAGAGAGATATTTCTGCTTGATTTAACCCTTTAAACTCAGGTATTGCTGTAAAAACTCTAAATCTTTGCAGTGTGTTTATGATGATAAGAAATGTCACAGCAAACACACAGACGTCGTGATTTACTATCTAACAGGGGACCTGAGTCAATGTGTGTGTGTGTAACGTAATCACTATTCAATAATGACCTGCAATTAATACATTAGAGAGCTATTTCTGCTTGATTTAACCCTTTAAACTCAGGTATTGCTGTAAAAACTCTAAATCTTTGCAGTGTGTTTATGATGATAAGAAATGTCACAGCAAACACACAGGCGTCGTGATTTACTATCTAACAGGGGACCTGAGTCAGTGTGTGTGTAACATATTCACTATTCAATAATGACCGGCAATTAATACATTAGAGAGCTATTTCTGCTTGATTTAACCCTTTAAGCTCAGTTATTGCTGTAAAAACTCTAAATCTTTACAGTGTGTTTGTGATGATAAGAAATGTCACAGCAAACACACAGGCGTCGTGATTTACTATCTAACAGGGGACCTGAGTGAGTGTGTGTGTGTAACGTAATCACTATTCAATAATGACCTGCATTTAATACATTAGAGAGCTATTTCTGCTTGATTTAACCCTTTAAACTCAGGTATTGCTGTAAAAACTCTAAATCTTTGTAGTGTGTTTGTGATGATAAGAAATGTCACAGCAAACACACAGGCGTCGTGATTTACTATCTAACAGGGGACCTGAGTGAGTGTGTGTGTAACATATTCACTATTCAATAATGACCGGCAATTAATACATTAGAGAGCTATTTCTGCTTGATTTAACCCTTTAAGCTCAGGTATTGCTGTAAAAACTCTAAATTTTTACAGTTTGTTTGTGATGATAAGAAATGTCACAGCAAACACACAGGCGTCGTGATTTACTATCTAACAGGGGACCTGAGTCAGTGTGTGTGTAACGTAATCACTATTCAATAATGACCTGCAATTAATACATTAGAGAGCTATTTCTGCTTGATTTAACCCTTTAAACTCAGGTATTGCTGTAAAAACTCTAAATCTTTGCAGTGTGTTTGTGATGATAAGAAATGTCACAGCAAACACACAGGCGTTGTGATTTACTATCTAACAGGGGACCTGCATCATTTTGTTAAACATAAATAAATCAAAAGTGGTTAGTTTAAAAAGCTCATAAATGTATAAGGTGGTAAGATGGGCCTTTTATATGGGCCAAAAGTCACACATTATTTTTACAAATACTTGGCTAAAATAAAATGTTTTTAATAATGTCTATGTTAACACTTGTTTAAAAGAACTTTAGATGCAAAGTTTGTCCCATTTACCGTACCTTTTTTTTTTATATAAATAAAATAATGCATTATTTTTCAATAATTATAGGCCACTGTCATTAAAATGTTATATATATATATATACACAGAAACAAAAAATGTTTACAAAAGCATTGAATGAGATCCCTTAATAATTTAATAAAGTTTTACGGTCTCTCCACGGCCATGATGGATGGTATTTACAATATTTATTTGTAGAAACTGAGGACACACACATTTTGATGGCAGATGTATTTCTAATTACATCCTGGTTGTTTAGATTTTTTAATCGTTTTTTTCTTGGATCCTGTAGTATTTAATTTTAAAGTAATGCAAAGTTTGAAACTAGTCAGCGTATTTAGTAAAGAGATATAATCTATATGATGTTTGTTCCTTTAGTAAGTAGTCTGTTAAACAGCAGCTCTAGAGTCAGAGGACAGCAGGCCATTCAAACAATAGAGGAGTGTGTGTGTGTGTGAACGACGTGTGTTTAAGGGCTATTACAGTTCCTGCTCCAGCCTACAGGGGAGCTGGTGAGCATGGCCTTAAACACTCACACACTCTTAGGTCCCCTCTTGGTCAAAATTTTTAAAAATTCACCAGAGTGTTGTTTCTTGATTTTAACATGATTTAAACACACACACCTGTAGGTCCTTACTTGGTCAAACATTTAAAAAATTACCAGAGCATTTCTTTAGTTTTTTACTTCATTTTCACATGATTTAAAGCATGACCAACAGGGGACTTGAAAAATGTCCCCTCTTGGCTCAGAGGTCCCCTGTTGGTGAGTGTGTAACGACGCCAAGGTCCCCTGTTAGATAGGTAGACAAGTACACACACACACACACACACACACACACACACACACACACACACACACATGATCTCGCAGGTGTCTGATCCACTACGAGAAGAGAGAACTGTAATCTCACACACACACACACACACACACACACACACACACACACACACACACACACACACACACACACACATGATCTCGCAGGTGTCTGATCCACTACGAGAAGAGAGAACTGTAATCACACACACACACACACACACACACACACACACACACACACATGATCTCGCAGGTGTCTGATCCACTACGAGAAGAGAGAACTGTAATCTCACACACACACACACACACACACACACACACACACACACACACACACACACACACACACACACACACACACCTGATCTCGCAGGTGTCTGATTCACTACGAGAAGAGAGTACTGTAATCTCACACACACACACACACACACACACACACATGATCTCGCAGGTGTCTGATCCACTACGAGAAGAGAGAACTGTAATCACACACACACACACACACACACACACACACACACACACACACACACACACACACCCTGATCTCGCAGGTGTCTGATTCACTACGAGAAGAGAGTACTGTAATCTCACACACACACACACACACACACACACACACACACACACACACACACACACACACACCCCTGATCTCGCAGGTGTCTGATCCACTACGAGAAGAGAGAACTGTAATCTCACACACACACACACACACACACATGATCTCGCAGGTGTCTGATCCACTACGAGAAGAGAGAACTGTAATCACACACACACACACACACACACACACACACACACACACACACACACACACATGATCTCGCAGGTGTCTGATCCACTACGAGAAGAGAGAACTGTAATCACACACACACACACACACACACACACCCCTGATCTCGCAGGTGTCTGATCCACTACGAGAAGAGAGAACTGTAATCTCACACACACACACACACACACACATGATCTCGCAGGTGTCTGATCCACTACGAGAAGAGAGAACTGTAATCACACACACACACACACACACACACACACACACACACACACACACACACA
>NC_090174.1:0-190000 GCF_024679245.1 Pseudorasbora parva
AATAGCCCTGGGCTCATAATTTTATTCGGTGCTTTGAGGGCATGTTCGGGACAGTGCTGGCTGTCTTGTGGAGTTGGATGGCCTTCTCGGTCATTTTTTCACATTTAATTTGATGCGTTTGTTTGGTTGGCGGACCGAACCACATGGCGAGTGCATAAACCTCTGCGGCTGGTCCGTTGTGGGGAGAAACGTTTTTTTTCCTCGTGGCGAATCGGCCGCTCTGTGTATTTTCCTTCACCTAATCGGCCAGTGCCTGTGCGTAGGAACCTTCCTCGCAAACCATCCGATTATATGTGTAAAATGTCTGTGTAAGTGCTGTCTAATTTTATTTGAAGGTGCCTACTGTCCTGGCACGTTTGATAGTATTGTATAAAATTAAATATCGATATGGAACATTATATAAAACAGTTTATGACTCACTCACCGTGACGAATGGGATCTTGTATTGTGTGGAGCTCCGCCTACGTGGAGTATATAAAGCAGAAAGAAGAAGTTTAGTCATTCCAAAGCCCTGTGAAGAGAGTTGATGAATCCCCGCGCCTGATGAAGACACAGATATGTCGAAACGTTGCGCTATACACACTTGGAATGACTTATGGCCTCCATCATTTTGTGTGTGGTGATGTAGAGGAGCCGAATAAAATGGGGTGATGATATTTCCTCGGTCCAGGAGGGACTTCGAGATGCCTCGGTCCAAGAGAGACTGGGAGGTACGTTTTGTAGCACTGCCCGCGGACATACATCCGGGGCCCTTAAATGCTACCCGCTATCCTAACACTACACTAACCCTACCCCTGTTTTGTATTTTTGAACCCTATTTGGTACAGCCCTTAGAAGAATAGCCCTGGGCTCATAATTTTATTCGGTGCTTTGAGGGCATGTTCGGGACAGTGCTGGCTGTCTTGTGGAGTTGGATGGCCTTCTCGGTCATTTTTTCACATTTAATTTGATGCGTTTGTTTGGTTGGCGGACCGAACCACATGGCGAGTGCATAAACCTCTGCGGCTGGTCCGTTGTGGGGAGAAACGTTTTTTTTCCTCGTGGCGAATCGGCCGCTCTGTGTATTTTCCTTCACCTAATCGGCCAGTGCCTGTGCGTAGGAACCTTCCTCGCAAACCATCCGATTATATGTGTAAAATGTCTGTGTAAGTGCTGTCTAATTTTATTTGAAGGTGCCTACTGTCCTGGCACGTTTGATAGTATTGTATAAAATTAAATATCGATATGGAACATTATATAAAACAGTTTATGACTCACTCACCGTGACGAATGGGATCTTGTATTGTGTGGAGCTCCGCCTACGTGGAGTATATAAAGCAGAAAGAAGAAGTTTAGTCATTCCAAAGCCCTGTGAAGAGAGTTGATGAATCCCCGCGCCTGATGAAGACACAGATATGTCGAAACGTTGCGCTATACACACTTGGAATGACTTATGGCCTCCATCATTTTGTGTGTGGTGATGTAGAGGAGCCGAATAAAATGGGGTGATGATATTTCCTCGGTCCAGGAGGGACTTCGAGATGCCTCGGTCCAAGAGAGACTGGGAGGTACGTTTTGTAGCACTGCCCGCGGACATACATCCGGGGCCCTTAAATGCTACCCGCTATCCTAACACTACACTAACCCTACCCCTGTTTTGTATTTTTGAACCCTATTTGGTACAGCCCTTAGAAGAATAGCCCTGGGCTCATAATTTTATTCGGTGCTTTGAGGGCATGTTCGGGACAGTGCTGGCTGTCTTGTGGAGTTGGATGGCCTTCTCGGTCATTTTTTCACATTTAATTTGATGCGTTTGTTTGGTTGGCGGACCGAACCACATGGCGAGTGCATAAACCTCTGCGGCTGGTCCGTTGTGGGGAGAAACGTTTTTTTTCCTCGTGGCGAATCGGCCGCTCTGTGTATTTTCCTTCACCTAATCGGCCAGTGCCTGTGCGTAGGAACCTTCCTCGCAAACCATCCGATTATATGTGTAAAATGTCTGTGTAAGTGCTGTCTAATTTTATTTGAAGGTGCCTACTGTCCTGGCACGTTTGATAGTATTGTATAAAATTAAATATCGATATGGAACATTATATAAAACAGTTTATGACTCACTCACCGTGACGAATGGGATCTTGTATTGTGTGGAGCTCCGCCTACGTGGAGTATATAAAGCAGAAAGAAGAAGTTTAGTCATTCCAAAGCCCTGTGAAGAGAGTTGATGAATCCCCGCGCCTGATGAAGACACAGATATGTCGAAACGTTGCGCTATACACACTTGGAATGACTTATGGCCTCCATCATTTTGTGTGTGGTGATGTAGAGGAGCCGAATAAAATGGGGTGATGATATTTCCTCGGTCCAGGAGGGACTTCGAGATGCCTCGGTCCAAGAGAGACTGGGAGGTACGTTTTGTAGCACTGCCCGCGGACATACATCCGGGGCCCTTAAATGCTACCCGCTATCCTAACACTACACTAACCCTACCCCTGTTTTGTATTTTTGAACCCTATTTGGTACAGCCCTTAGAAGAATAGCCCTGGGCTCATAATTTTATTCGGTGCTTTGAGGGCATGTTCGGGACAGTGCTGGCTGTCTTGTGGAGTTGGATGGCCTTCTCGGTCATTTTTTCACATTTAATTTGATGCGTTTGTTTGGTTGGCGGACCGAACCACATGGCGAGTGCATAAACCTCTGCGGCTGGTCCGTTGTGGGGAGAAACGTTTTTTTTCCTCGTGGCGAATCGGCCGCTCTGTGTATTTTCCTTCACCTAATCGGCCAGTGCCTGTGCGTAGGAACCTTCCTCGCAAACCATCCGATTATATGTGTAAAATGTCTGTGTAAGTGCTGTCTAATTTTATTTGAAGGTGCCTACTGTCCTGGCACGTTTGATAGTATTGTATAAAATTAAATATCGATATGGAACATTATATAAAACAGTTTATGACTCACTCACCGTGACGAATGGGATCTTGTATTGTGTGGAGCTCCGCCTACGTGGAGTATATAAAGCAGAAAGAAGAAGTTTAGTCATTCCAAAGCCCTGTGAAGAGAGTTGATGAATCCCCGCGCCTGATGAAGACACAGATATGTCGAAACGTTGCGCTATACACACTTGGAATGACTTATGGCCTCCATCATTTTGTGTGTGGTGATGTAGAGGAGCCGAATAAAATGGGGTGATGATATTTCCTCGGTCCAGGAGGGACTTCGAGATGCCTCGGTCCAAGAGAGACTGGGAGGTACGTTTTGTAGCACTGCCCGCGGACATACATCCGGGGCCCTTAAATGCTACCCGCTATCCTAACACTACACTAACCCTACCCCTGTTTTGTATTTTTGAACCCTATTTGGTACAGCCCTTAGAAGAATAGCCCTGGGCTCATAATTTTATTCGGTGCTTTGAGGGCATGTTCGGGACAGTGCTGGCTGTCTTGTGGAGTTGGATGGCCTTCTCGGTCATTTTTTCACATTTAATTTGATGCGTTTGTTTGGTTGGCGGACCGAACCACATGGCGAGTGCATAAACCTCTGCGGCTGGTCCGTTGTGGGGAGAAACGTTTTTTTTCCTCGTGGCGAATCGGCCGCTCTGTGTATTTTCCTTCACCTAATCGGCCAGTGCCTGTGCGTAGGAACCTTCCTCGCAAACCATCCGATTATATGTGTAAAATGTCTGTGTAAGTGCTGTCTAATTTTATTTGAAGGTGCCTACTGTCCTGGCACGTTTGATAGTATTGTATAAAATTAAATATCGATATGGAACATTATATAAAACAGTTTATGACTCACTCACCGTGACGAATGGGATCTTGTATTGTGTGGAGCTCCGCCTACGTGGAGTATATAAAGCAGAAAGAAGAAGTTTAGTCATTCCAAAGCCCTGTGAAGAGAGTTGATGAATCCCCGCGCCTGATGAAGACACAGATATGTCGAAACGTTGCGCTATACACACTTGGAATGACTTATGGCCTCCATCATTTTGTGTGTGGTGATGTAGAGGAGCCGAATAAAATGGGGTGATGATATTTCCTCGGTCCAGGAGGGACTTCGAGATGCCTCGGTCCAAGAGAGACTGGGAGGTACGTTTTGTAGCACTGCCCGCGGACATACATCCGGGGCCCTTAAATGCTACCCGCTATCCTAACACTACACTAACCCTACCCCTGTTTTGTATTTTTGAACCCTATTTGGTACAGCCCTTAGAAGAATAGCCCTGGGCTCATAATTTTATTCGGTGCTTTGAGGGCATGTTCGGGACAGTGCTGGCTGTCTTGTGGAGTTGGATGGCCTTCTCGGTCATTTTTTCACATTTAATTTGATGCGTTTGTTTGGTTGGCGGACCGAACCACATGGCGAGTGCATAAACCTCTGCGGCTGGTCCGTTGTGGGGAGAAACGTTTTTTTTCCTCGTGGCGAATCGGCCGCTCTGTGTATTTTCCTTCACCTAATCGGCCAGTGCCTGTGCGTAGGAACCTTCCTCGCAAACCATCCGATTATATGTGTAAAATGTCTGTGTAAGTGCTGTCTAATTTTATTTGAAGGTGCCTACTGTCCTGGCACGTTTGATAGTATTGTATAAAATTAAATATCGATATGGAACATTATATAAAACAGTTTATGACTCACTCACCGTGACGAATGGGATCTTGTATTGTGTGGAGCTCCGCCTACGTGGAGTATATAAAGCAGAAAGAAGAAGTTTAGTCATTCCAAAGCCCTGTGAAGAGAGTTGATGAATCCCCGCGCCTGATGAAGACACAGATATGTCGAAACGTTGCGCTATACACACTTGGAATGACTTATGGCCTCCATCATTTTGTGTGTGGTGATGTAGAGGAGCCGAATAAAATGGGGTGATGATATTTCCTCGGTCCAGGAGGGACTTCGAGATGCCTCGGTCCAAGAGAGACTGGGAGGTACGTTTTGTAGCACTGCCCGCGGACATACATCCGGGGCCCTTAAATGCTACCCGCTATCCTAACACTACACTAACCCTACCCCTGTTTTGTATTTTTGAACCCTATTTGGTACAGCCCTTAGAAGAATAGCCCTGGGCTCATAATTTTATTCGGTGCTTTGAGGGCATGTTCGGGACAGTGCTGGCTGTCTTGTGGAGTTGGATGGCCTTCTCGGTCATTTTTTCACATTTAATTTGATGCGTTTGTTTGGTTGGCGGACCGAACCACATGGCGAGTGCATAAACCTCTGCGGCTGGTCCGTTGTGGGGAGAAACGTTTTTTTTCCTCGTGGCGAATCGGCCGCTCTGTGTATTTTCCTTCACCTAATCGGCCAGTGCCTGTGCGTAGGAACCTTCCTCGCAAACCATCCGATTATATGTGTAAAATGTCTGTGTAAGTGCTGTCTAATTTTATTTGAAGGTGCCTACTGTCCTGGCACGTTTGATAGTATTGTATAAAATTAAATATCGATATGGAACATTATATAAAACAGTTTATGACTCACTCACCGTGACGAATGGGATCTTGTATTGTGTGGAGCTCCGCCTACGTGGAGTATATAAAGCAGAAAGAAGAAGTTTAGTCATTCCAAAGCCCTGTGAAGAGAGTTGATGAATCCCCGCGCCTGATGAAGACACAGATATGTCGAAACGTTGCGCTATACACACTTGGAATGACTTATGGCCTCCATCATTTTGTGTGTGGTGATGTAGAGGAGCCGAATAAAATGGGGTGATGATATTTCCTCGGTCCAGGAGGGACTTCGAGATGCCTCGGTCCAAGAGAGACTGGGAGGTACGTTTTGTAGCACTGCCCGCGGACATACATCCGGGGCCCTTAAATGCTACCCGCTATCCTAACACTACACTAACCCTACCCCTGTTTTGTATTTTTGAACCCTATTTGGTACAGCCCTTAGAAGAATAGCCCTGGGCTCATAATTTTATTCGGTGCTTTGAGGGCATGTTCGGGACAGTGCTGGCTGTCTTGTGGAGTTGGATGGCCTTCTCGGTCATTTTTTCACATTTAATTTGATGCGTTTGTTTGGTTGGCGGACCGAACCACATGGCGAGTGCATAAACCTCTGCGGCTGGTCCGTTGTGGGGAGAAACGTTTTTTTTCCTCGTGGCGAATCGGCCGCTCTGTGTATTTTCCTTCACCTAATCGGCCAGTGCCTGTGCGTAGGAACCTTCCTCGCAAACCATCCGATTATATGTGTAAAATGTCTGTGTAAGTGCTGTCTAATTTTATTTGAAGGTGCCTACTGTCCTGGCACGTTTGATAGTATTGTATAAAATTAAATATCGATATGGAACATTATATAAAACAGTTTATGACTCACTCACCGTGACGAATGGGATCTTGTATTGTGTGGAGCTCCGCCTACGTGGAGTATATAAAGCAGAAAGAAGAAGTTTAGTCATTCCAAAGCCCTGTGAAGAGAGTTGATGAATCCCCGCGCCTGATGAAGACACAGATATGTCGAAACGTTGCGCTATACACACTTGGAATGACTTATGGCCTCCATCATTTTGTGTGTGGTGATGTAGAGGAGCCGAATAAAATGGGGTGATGATATTTCCTCGGTCCAGGAGGGACTTCGAGATGCCTCGGTCCAAGAGAGACTGGGAGGTACGTTTTGTAGCACTGCCCGCGGACATACATCCGGGGCCCTTAAATGCTACCCGCTATCCTAACACTACACTAACCCTACCCCTGTTTTGTATTTTTGAACCCTATTTGGTACAGCCCTTAGAAGAATAGCCCTGGGCTCATAATTTTATTCGGTGCTTTGAGGGCATGTTCGGGACAGTGCTGGCTGTCTTGTGGAGTTGGATGGCCTTCTCGGTCATTTTTTCACATTTAATTTGATGCGTTTGTTTGGTTGGCGGACCGAACCACATGGCGAGTGCATAAACCTCTGCGGCTGGTCCGTTGTGGGGAGAAACGTTTTTTTTCCTCGTGGCGAATCGGCCGCTCTGTGTATTTTCCTTCACCTAATCGGCCAGTGCCTGTGCGTAGGAACCTTCCTCGCAAACCATCCGATTATATGTGTAAAATGTCTGTGTAAGTGCTGTCTAATTTTATTTGAAGGTGCCTACTGTCCTGGCACGTTTGATAGTATTGTATAAAATTAAATATCGATATGGAACATTATATAAAACAGTTTATGACTCACTCACCGTGACGAATGGGATCTTGTATTGTGTGGAGCTCCGCCTACGTGGAGTATATAAAGCAGAAAGAAGAAGTTTAGTCATTCCAAAGCCCTGTGAAGAGAGTTGATGAATCCCCGCGCCTGATGAAGACACAGATATGTCGAAACGTTGCGCTATACACACTTGGAATGACTTATGGCCTCCATCATTTTGTGTGTGGTGATGTAGAGGAGCCGAATAAAATGGGGTGATGATATTTCCTCGGTCCAGGAGGGACTTCGAGATGCCTCGGTCCAAGAGAGACTGGGAGGTACGTTTTGTAGCACTGCCCGCGGACATACATCCGGGGCCCTTAAATGCTACCCGCTATCCTAACACTACACTAACCCTACCCCTGTTTTGTATTTTTGAACCCTATTTGGTACAGCCCTTAGAAGAATAGCCCTGGGCTCATAATTTTATTCGGTGCTTTGAGGGCATGTTCGGGACAGTGCTGGCTGTCTTGTGGAGTTGGATGGCCTTCTCGGTCATTTTTTCACATTTAATTTGATGCGTTTGTTTGGTTGGCGGACCGAACCACATGGCGAGTGCATAAACCTCTGCGGCTGGTCCGTTGTGGGGAGAAACGTTTTTTTTCCTCGTGGCGAATCGGCCGCTCTGTGTATTTTCCTTCACCTAATCGGCCAGTGCCTGTGCGTAGGAACCTTCCTCGCAAACCATCCGATTATATGTGTAAAATGTCTGTGTAAGTGCTGTCTAATTTTATTTGAAGGTGCCTACTGTCCTGGCACGTTTGATAGTATTGTATAAAATTAAATATCGATATGGAACATTATATAAAACAGTTTATGACTCACTCACCGTGACGAATGGGATCTTGTATTGTGTGGAGCTCCGCCTACGTGGAGTATATAAAGCAGAAAGAAGAAGTTTAGTCATTCCAAAGCCCTGTGAAGAGAGTTGATGAATCCCCGCGCCTGATGAAGACACAGATATGTCGAAACGTTGCGCTATACACACTTGGAATGACTTATGGCCTCCATCATTTTGTGTGTGGTGATGTAGAGGAGCCGAATAAAATGGGGTGATGATATTTCCTCGGTCCAGGAGGGACTTCGAGATGCCTCGGTCCAAGAGAGACTGGGAGGTACGTTTTGTAGCACTGCCCGCGGACATACATCCGGGGCCCTTAAATGCTACCCGCTATCCTAACACTACACTAACCCTACCCCTGTTTTGTATTTTTGAACCCTATTTGGTACAGCCCTTAGAAGAATAGCCCTGGGCTCATAATTTTATTCGGTGCTTTGAGGGCATGTTCGGGACAGTGCTGGCTGTCTTGTGGAGTTGGATGGCCTTCTCGGTCATTTTTTCACATTTAATTTGATGCGTTTGTTTGGTTGGCGGACCGAACCACATGGCGAGTGCATAAACCTCTGCGGCTGGTCCGTTGTGGGGAGAAACGTTTTTTTTCCTCGTGGCGAATCGGCCGCTCTGTGTATTTTCCTTCACCTAATCGGCCAGTGCCTGTGCGTAGGAACCTTCCTCGCAAACCATCCGATTATATGTGTAAAATGTCTGTGTAAGTGCTGTCTAATTTTATTTGAAGGTGCCTACTGTCCTGGCACGTTTGATAGTATTGTATAAAATTAAATATCGATATGGAACATTATATAAAACAGTTTATGACTCACTCACCGTGACGAATGGGATCTTGTATTGTGTGGAGCTCCGCCTACGTGGAGTATATAAAGCAGAAAGAAGAAGTTTAGTCATTCCAAAGCCCTGTGAAGAGAGTTGATGAATCCCCGCGCCTGATGAAGACACAGATATGTCGAAACGTTGCGCTATACACACTTGGAATGACTTATGGCCTCCATCATTTTGTGTGTGGTGATGTAGAGGAGCCGAATAAAATGGGGTGATGATATTTCCTCGGTCCAGGAGGGACTTCGAGATGCCTCGGTCCAAGAGAGACTGGGAGGTACGTTTTGTAGCACTGCCCGCGGACATACATCCGGGGCCCTTAAATGCTACCCGCTATCCTAACACTACACTAACCCTACCCCTGTTTTGTATTTTTGAACCCTATTTGGTACAGCCCTTAGAAGAATAGCCCTGGGCTCATAATTTTATTCGGTGCTTTGAGGGCATGTTCGGGACAGTGCTGGCTGTCTTGTGGAGTTGGATGGCCTTCTCGGTCATTTTTTCACATTTAATTTGATGCGTTTGTTTGGTTGGCGGACCGAACCACATGGCGAGTGCATAAACCTCTGCGGCTGGTCCGTTGTGGGGAGAAACGTTTTTTTTCCTCGTGGCGAATCGGCCGCTCTGTGTATTTTCCTTCACCTAATCGGCCAGTGCCTGTGCGTAGGAACCTTCCTCGCAAACCATCCGATTATATGTGTAAAATGTCTGTGTAAGTGCTGTCTAATTTTATTTGAAGGTGCCTACTGTCCTGGCACGTTTGATAGTATTGTATAAAATTAAATATCGATATGGAACATTATATAAAACAGTTTATGACTCACTCACCGTGACGAATGGGATCTTGTATTGTGTGGAGCTCCGCCTACGTGGAGTATATAAAGCAGAAAGAAGAAGTTTAGTCATTCCAAAGCCCTGTGAAGAGAGTTGATGAATCCCCGCGCCTGATGAAGACACAGATATGTCGAAACGTTGCGCTATACACACTTGGAATGACTTATGGCCTCCATCATTTTGTGTGTGGTGATGTAGAGGAGCCGAATAAAATGGGGTGATGATATTTCCTCGGTCCAGGAGGGACTTCGAGATGCCTCGGTCCAAGAGAGACTGGGAGGTACGTTTTGTAGCACTGCCCGCGGACATACATCCGGGGCCCTTAAATGCTACCCGCTATCCTAACACTACACTAACCCTACCCCTGTTTTGTATTTTTGAACCCTATTTGGTACAGCCCTTAGAAGAATAGCCCTGGGCTCATAATTTTATTCGGTGCTTTGAGGGCATGTTCGGGACAGTGCTGGCTGTCTTGTGGAGTTGGATGGCCTTCTCGGTCATTTTTTCACATTTAATTTGATGCGTTTGTTTGGTTGGCGGACCGAACCACATGGCGAGTGCATAAACCTCTGCGGCTGGTCCGTTGTGGGGAGAAACGTTTTTTTTCCTCGTGGCGAATCGGCCGCTCTGTGTATTTTCCTTCACCTAATCGGCCAGTGCCTGTGCGTAGGAACCTTCCTCGCAAACCATCCGATTATATGTGTAAAATGTCTGTGTAAGTGCTGTCTAATTTTATTTGAAGGTGCCTACTGTCCTGGCACGTTTGATAGTATTGTATAAAATTAAATATCGATATGGAACATTATATAAAACAGTTTATGACTCACTCACCGTGACGAATGGGATCTTGTATTGTGTGGAGCTCCGCCTACGTGGAGTATATAAAGCAGAAAGAAGAAGTTTAGTCATTCCAAAGCCCTGTGAAGAGAGTTGATGAATCCCCGCGCCTGATGAAGACACAGATATGTCGAAACGTTGCGCTATACACACTTGGAATGACTTATGGCCTCCATCATTTTGTGTGTGGTGATGTAGAGGAGCCGAATAAAATGGGGTGATGATATTTCCTCGGTCCAGGAGGGACTTCGAGATGCCTCGGTCCAAGAGAGACTGGGAGGTACGTTTTGTAGCACTGCCCGCGGACATACATCCGGGGCCCTTAAATGCTACCCGCTATCCTAACACTACACTAACCCTACCCCTGTTTTGTATTTTTGAACCCTATTTGGTACAGCCCTTAGAAGAATAGCCCTGGGCTCATAATTTTATTCGGTGCTTTGAGGGCATGTTCGGGACAGTGCTGGCTGTCTTGTGGAGTTGGATGGCCTTCTCGGTCATTTTTTCACATTTAATTTGATGCGTTTGTTTGGTTGGCGGACCGAACCACATGGCGAGTGCATAAACCTCTGCGGCTGGTCCGTTGTGGGGAGAAACGTTTTTTTTCCTCGTGGCGAATCGGCCGCTCTGTGTATTTTCCTTCACCTAATCGGCCAGTGCCTGTGCGTAGGAACCTTCCTCGCAAACCATCCGATTATATGTGTAAAATGTCTGTGTAAGTGCTGTCTAATTTTATTTGAAGGTGCCTACTGTCCTGGCACGTTTGATAGTATTGTATAAAATTAAATATCGATATGGAACATTATATAAAACAGTTTATGACTCACTCACCGTGACGAATGGGATCTTGTATTGTGTGGAGCTCCGCCTACGTGGAGTATATAAAGCAGAAAGAAGAAGTTTAGTCATTCCAAAGCCCTGTGAAGAGAGTTGATGAATCCCCGCGCCTGATGAAGACACAGATATGTCGAAACGTTGCGCTATACACACTTGGAATGACTTATGGCCTCCATCATTTTGTGTGTGGTGATGTAGAGGAGCCGAATAAAATGGGGTGATGATATTTCCTCGGTCCAGGAGGGACTTCGAGATGCCTCGGTCCAAGAGAGACTGGGAGGTACGTTTTGTAGCACTGCCCGCGGACATACATCCGGGGCCCTTAAATGCTACCCGCTATCCTAACACTACACTAACCCTACCCCTGTTTTGTATTTTTGAACCCTATTTGGTACAGCCCTTAGAAGAATAGCCCTGGGCTCATAATTTTATTCGGTGCTTTGAGGGCATGTTCGGGACAGTGCTGGCTGTCTTGTGGAGTTGGATGGCCTTCTCGGTCATTTTTTCACATTTAATTTGATGCGTTTGTTTGGTTGGCGGACCGAACCACATGGCGAGTGCATAAACCTCTGCGGCTGGTCCGTTGTGGGGAGAAACGTTTTTTTTCCTCGTGGCGAATCGGCCGCTCTGTGTATTTTCCTTCACCTAATCGGCCAGTGCCTGTGCGTAGGAACCTTCCTCGCAAACCATCCGATTATATGTGTAAAATGTCTGTGTAAGTGCTGTCTAATTTTATTTGAAGGTGCCTACTGTCCTGGCACGTTTGATAGTATTGTATAAAATTAAATATCGATATGGAACATTATATAAAACAGTTTATGACTCACTCACCGTGACGAATGGGATCTTGTATTGTGTGGAGCTCCGCCTACGTGGAGTATATAAAGCAGAAAGAAGAAGTTTAGTCATTCCAAAGCCCTGTGAAGAGAGTTGATGAATCCCCGCGCCTGATGAAGACACAGATATGTCGAAACGTTGCGCTATACACACTTGGAATGACTTATGGCCTCCATCATTTTGTGTGTGGTGATGTAGAGGAGCCGAATAAAATGGGGTGATGATATTTCCTCGGTCCAGGAGGGACTTCGAGATGCCTCGGTCCAAGAGAGACTGGGAGGTACGTTTTGTAGCACTGCCCGCGGACATACATCCGGGGCCCTTAAATGCTACCCGCTATCCTAACACTACACTAACCCTACCCCTGTTTTGTATTTTTGAACCCTATTTGGTACAGCCCTTAGAAGAATAGCCCTGGGCTCATAATTTTATTCGGTGCTTTGAGGGCATGTTCGGGACAGTGCTGGCTGTCTTGTGGAGTTGGATGGCCTTCTCGGTCATTTTTTCACATTTAATTTGATGCGTTTGTTTGGTTGGCGGACCGAACCACATGGCGAGTGCATAAACCTCTGCGGCTGGTCCGTTGTGGGGAGAAACGTTTTTTTTCCTCGTGGCGAATCGGCCGCTCTGTGTATTTTCCTTCACCTAATCGGCCAGTGCCTGTGCGTAGGAACCTTCCTCGCAAACCATCCGATTATATGTGTAAAATGTCTGTGTAAGTGCTGTCTAATTTTATTTGAAGGTGCCTACTGTCCTGGCACGTTTGATAGTATTGTATAAAATTAAATATCGATATGGAACATTATATAAAACAGTTTATGACTCACTCACCGTGACGAATGGGATCTTGTATTGTGTGGAGCTCCGCCTACGTGGAGTATATAAAGCAGAAAGAAGAAGTTTAGTCATTCCAAAGCCCTGTGAAGAGAGTTGATGAATCCCCGCGCCTGATGAAGACACAGATATGTCGAAACGTTGCGCTATACACACTTGGAATGACTTATGGCCTCCATCATTTTGTGTGTGGTGATGTAGAGGAGCCGAATAAAATGGGGTGATGATATTTCCTCGGTCCAGGAGGGACTTCGAGATGCCTCGGTCCAAGAGAGACTGGGAGGTACGTTTTGTAGCACTGCCCGCGGACATACATCCGGGGCCCTTAAATGCTACCCGCTATCCTAACACTACACTAACCCTACCCCTGTTTTGTATTTTTGAACCCTATTTGGTACAGCCCTTAGAAGAATAGCCCTGGGCTCATAATTTTATTCGGTGCTTTGAGGGCATGTTCGGGACAGTGCTGGCTGTCTTGTGGAGTTGGATGGCCTTCTCGGTCATTTTTTCACATTTAATTTGATGCGTTTGTTTGGTTGGCGGACCGAACCACATGGCGAGTGCATAAACCTCTGCGGCTGGTCCGTTGTGGGGAGAAACGTTTTTTTTCCTCGTGGCGAATCGGCCGCTCTGTGTATTTTCCTTCACCTAATCGGCCAGTGCCTGTGCGTAGGAACCTTCCTCGCAAACCATCCGATTATATGTGTAAAATGTCTGTGTAAGTGCTGTCTAATTTTATTTGAAGGTGCCTACTGTCCTGGCACGTTTGATAGTATTGTATAAAATTAAATATCGATATGGAACATTATATAAAACAGTTTATGACTCACTCACCGTGACGAATGGGATCTTGTATTGTGTGGAGCTCCGCCTACGTGGAGTATATAAAGCAGAAAGAAGAAGTTTAGTCATTCCAAAGCCCTGTGAAGAGAGTTGATGAATCCCCGCGCCTGATGAAGACACAGATATGTCGAAACGTTGCGCTATACACACTTGGAATGACTTATGGCCTCCATCATTTTGTGTGTGGTGATGTAGAGGAGCCGAATAAAATGGGGTGATGATATTTCCTCGGTCCAGGAGGGACTTCGAGATGCCTCGGTCCAAGAGAGACTGGGAGGTACGTTTTGTAGCACTGCCCGCGGACATACATCCGGGGCCCTTAAATGCTACCCGCTATCCTAACACTACACTAACCCTACCCCTGTTTTGTATTTTTGAACCCTATTTGGTACAGCCCTTAGAAGAATAGCCCTGGGCTCATAATTTTATTCGGTGCTTTGAGGGCATGTTCGGGACAGTGCTGGCTGTCTTGTGGAGTTGGATGGCCTTCTCGGTCATTTTTTCACATTTAATTTGATGCGTTTGTTTGGTTGGCGGACCGAACCACATGGCGAGTGCATAAACCTCTGCGGCTGGTCCGTTGTGGGGAGAAACGTTTTTTTTCCTCGTGGCGAATCGGCCGCTCTGTGTATTTTCCTTCACCTAATCGGCCAGTGCCTGTGCGTAGGAACCTTCCTCGCAAACCATCCGATTATATGTGTAAAATGTCTGTGTAAGTGCTGTCTAATTTTATTTGAAGGTGCCTACTGTCCTGGCACGTTTGATAGTATTGTATAAAATTAAATATCGATATGGAACATTATATAAAACAGTTTATGACTCACTCACCGTGACGAATGGGATCTTGTATTGTGTGGAGCTCCGCCTACGTGGAGTATATAAAGCAGAAAGAAGAAGTTTAGTCATTCCAAAGCCCTGTGAAGAGAGTTGATGAATCCCCGCGCCTGATGAAGACACAGATATGTCGAAACGTTGCGCTATACACACTTGGAATGACTTATGGCCTCCATCATTTTGTGTGTGGTGATGTAGAGGAGCCGAATAAAATGGGGTGATGATATTTCCTCGGTCCAGGAGGGACTTCGAGATGCCTCGGTCCAAGAGAGACTGGGAGGTACGTTTTGTAGCACTGCCCGCGGACATACATCCGGGGCCCTTAAATGCTACCCGCTATCCTAACACTACACTAACCCTACCCCTGTTTTGTATTTTTGAACCCTATTTGGTACAGCCCTTAGAAGAATAGCCCTGGGCTCATAATTTTATTCGGTGCTTTGAGGGCATGTTCGGGACAGTGCTGGCTGTCTTGTGGAGTTGGATGGCCTTCTCGGTCATTTTTTCACATTTAATTTGATGCGTTTGTTTGGTTGGCGGACCGAACCACATGGCGAGTGCATAAACCTCTGCGGCTGGTCCGTTGTGGGGAGAAACGTTTTTTTTCCTCGTGGCGAATCGGCCGCTCTGTGTATTTTCCTTCACCTAATCGGCCAGTGCCTGTGCGTAGGAACCTTCCTCGCAAACCATCCGATTATATGTGTAAAATGTCTGTGTAAGTGCTGTCTAATTTTATTTGAAGGTGCCTACTGTCCTGGCACGTTTGATAGTATTGTATAAAATTAAATATCGATATGGAACATTATATAAAACAGTTTATGACTCACTCACCGTGACGAATGGGATCTTGTATTGTGTGGAGCTCCGCCTACGTGGAGTATATAAAGCAGAAAGAAGAAGTTTAGTCATTCCAAAGCCCTGTGAAGAGAGTTGATGAATCCCCGCGCCTGATGAAGACACAGATATGTCGAAACGTTGCGCTATACACACTTGGAATGACTTATGGCCTCCATCATTTTGTGTGTGGTGATGTAGAGGAGCCGAATAAAATGGGGTGATGATATTTCCTCGGTCCAGGAGGGACTTCGAGATGCCTCGGTCCAAGAGAGACTGGGAGGTACGTTTTGTAGCACTGCCCGCGGACATACATCCGGGGCCCTTAAATGCTACCCGCTATCCTAACACTACACTAACCCTACCCCTGTTTTGTATTTTTGAACCCTATTTGGTACAGCCCTTAGAAGAATAGCCCTGGGCTCATAATTTTATTCGGTGCTTTGAGGGCATGTTCGGGACAGTGCTGGCTGTCTTGTGGAGTTGGATGGCCTTCTCGGTCATTTTTTCACATTTAATTTGATGCGTTTGTTTGGTTGGCGGACCGAACCACATGGCGAGTGCATAAACCTCTGCGGCTGGTCCGTTGTGGGGAGAAACGTTTTTTTTCCTCGTGGCGAATCGGCCGCTCTGTGTATTTTCCTTCACCTAATCGGCCAGTGCCTGTGCGTAGGAACCTTCCTCGCAAACCATCCGATTATATGTGTAAAATGTCTGTGTAAGTGCTGTCTAATTTTATTTGAAGGTGCCTACTGTCCTGGCACGTTTGATAGTATTGTATAAAATTAAATATCGATATGGAACATTATATAAAACAGTTTATGACTCACTCACCGTGACGAATGGGATCTTGTATTGTGTGGAGCTCCGCCTACGTGGAGTATATAAAGCAGAAAGAAGAAGTTTAGTCATTCCAAAGCCCTGTGAAGAGAGTTGATGAATCCCCGCGCCTGATGAAGACACAGATATGTCGAAACGTTGCGCTATACACACTTGGAATGACTTATGGCCTCCATCATTTTGTGTGTGGTGATGTAGAGGAGCCGAATAAAATGGGGTGATGATATTTCCTCGGTCCAGGAGGGACTTCGAGATGCCTCGGTCCAAGAGAGACTGGGAGGTACGTTTTGTAGCACTGCCCGCGGACATACATCCGGGGCCCTTAAATGCTACCCGCTATCCTAACACTACACTAACCCTACCCCTGTTTTGTATTTTTGAACCCTATTTGGTACAGCCCTTAGAAGAATAGCCCTGGGCTCATAATTTTATTCGGTGCTTTGAGGGCATGTTCGGGACAGTGCTGGCTGTCTTGTGGAGTTGGATGGCCTTCTCGGTCATTTTTTCACATTTAATTTGATGCGTTTGTTTGGTTGGCGGACCGAACCACATGGCGAGTGCATAAACCTCTGCGGCTGGTCCGTTGTGGGGAGAAACGTTTTTTTTCCTCGTGGCGAATCGGCCGCTCTGTGTATTTTCCTTCACCTAATCGGCCAGTGCCTGTGCGTAGGAACCTTCCTCGCAAACCATCCGATTATATGTGTAAAATGTCTGTGTAAGTGCTGTCTAATTTTATTTGAAGGTGCCTACTGTCCTGGCACGTTTGATAGTATTGTATAAAATTAAATATCGATATGGAACATTATATAAAACAGTTTATGACTCACTCACCGTGACGAATGGGATCTTGTATTGTGTGGAGCTCCGCCTACGTGGAGTATATAAAGCAGAAAGAAGAAGTTTAGTCATTCCAAAGCCCTGTGAAGAGAGTTGATGAATCCCCGCGCCTGATGAAGACACAGATATGTCGAAACGTTGCGCTATACACACTTGGAATGACTTATGGCCTCCATCATTTTGTGTGTGGTGATGTAGAGGAGCCGAATAAAATGGGGTGATGATATTTCCTCGGTCCAGGAGGGACTTCGAGATGCCTCGGTCCAAGAGAGACTGGGAGGTACGTTTTGTAGCACTGCCCGCGGACATACATCCGGGGCCCTTAAATGCTACCCGCTATCCTAACACTACACTAACCCTACCCCTGTTTTGTATTTTTGAACCCTATTTGGTACAGCCCTTAGAAGAATAGCCCTGGGCTCATAATTTTATTCGGTGCTTTGAGGGCATGTTCGGGACAGTGCTGGCTGTCTTGTGGAGTTGGATGGCCTTCTCGGTCATTTTTTCACATTTAATTTGATGCGTTTGTTTGGTTGGCGGACCGAACCACATGGCGAGTGCATAAACCTCTGCGGCTGGTCCGTTGTGGGGAGAAACGTTTTTTTTCCTCGTGGCGAATCGGCCGCTCTGTGTATTTTCCTTCACCTAATCGGCCAGTGCCTGTGCGTAGGAACCTTCCTCGCAAACCATCCGATTATATGTGTAAAATGTCTGTGTAAGTGCTGTCTAATTTTATTTGAAGGTGCCTACTGTCCTGGCACGTTTGATAGTATTGTATAAAATTAAATATCGATATGGAACATTATATAAAACAGTTTATGACTCACTCACCGTGACGAATGGGATCTTGTATTGTGTGGAGCTCCGCCTACGTGGAGTATATAAAGCAGAAAGAAGAAGTTTAGTCATTCCAAAGCCCTGTGAAGAGAGTTGATGAATCCCCGCGCCTGATGAAGACACAGATATGTCGAAACGTTGCGCTATACACACTTGGAATGACTTATGGCCTCCATCATTTTGTGTGTGGTGATGTAGAGGAGCCGAATAAAATGGGGTGATGATATTTCCTCGGTCCAGGAGGGACTTCGAGATGCCTCGGTCCAAGAGAGACTGGGAGGTACGTTTTGTAGCACTGCCCGCGGACATACATCCGGGGCCCTTAAATGCTACCCGCTATCCTAACACTACACTAACCCTACCCCTGTTTTGTATTTTTGAACCCTATTTGGTACAGCCCTTAGAAGAATAGCCCTGGGCTCATAATTTTATTCGGTGCTTTGAGGGCATGTTCGGGACAGTGCTGGCTGTCTTGTGGAGTTGGATGGCCTTCTCGGTCATTTTTTCACATTTAATTTGATGCGTTTGTTTGGTTGGCGGACCGAACCACATGGCGAGTGCATAAACCTCTGCGGCTGGTCCGTTGTGGGGAGAAACGTTTTTTTTCCTCGTGGCGAATCGGCCGCTCTGTGTATTTTCCTTCACCTAATCGGCCAGTGCCTGTGCGTAGGAACCTTCCTCGCAAACCATCCGATTATATGTGTAAAATGTCTGTGTAAGTGCTGTCTAATTTTATTTGAAGGTGCCTACTGTCCTGGCACGTTTGATAGTATTGTATAAAATTAAATATCGATATGGAACATTATATAAAACAGTTTATGACTCACTCACCGTGACGAATGGGATCTTGTATTGTGTGGAGCTCCGCCTACGTGGAGTATATAAAGCAGAAAGAAGAAGTTTAGTCATTCCAAAGCCCTGTGAAGAGAGTTGATGAATCCCCGCGCCTGATGAAGACACAGATATGTCGAAACGTTGCGCTATACACACTTGGAATGACTTATGGCCTCCATCATTTTGTGTGTGGTGATGTAGAGGAGCCGAATAAAATGGGGTGATGATATTTCCTCGGTCCAGGAGGGACTTCGAGATGCCTCGGTCCAAGAGAGACTGGGAGGTACGTTTTGTAGCACTGCCCGCGGACATACATCCGGGGCCCTTAAATGCTACCCGCTATCCTAACACTACACTAACCCTACCCCTGTTTTGTATTTTTGAACCCTATTTGGTACAGCCCTTAGAAGAATAGCCCTGGGCTCATAATTTTATTCGGTGCTTTGAGGGCATGTTCGGGACAGTGCTGGCTGTCTTGTGGAGTTGGATGGCCTTCTCGGTCATTTTTTCACATTTAATTTGATGCGTTTGTTTGGTTGGCGGACCGAACCACATGGCGAGTGCATAAACCTCTGCGGCTGGTCCGTTGTGGGGAGAAACGTTTTTTTTCCTCGTGGCGAATCGGCCGCTCTGTGTATTTTCCTTCACCTAATCGGCCAGTGCCTGTGCGTAGGAACCTTCCTCGCAAACCATCCGATTATATGTGTAAAATGTCTGTGTAAGTGCTGTCTAATTTTATTTGAAGGTGCCTACTGTCCTGGCACGTTTGATAGTATTGTATAAAATTAAATATCGATATGGAACATTATATAAAACAGTTTATGACTCACTCACCGTGACGAATGGGATCTTGTATTGTGTGGAGCTCCGCCTACGTGGAGTATATAAAGCAGAAAGAAGAAGTTTAGTCATTCCAAAGCCCTGTGAAGAGAGTTGATGAATCCCCGCGCCTGATGAAGACACAGATATGTCGAAACGTTGCGCTATACACACTTGGAATGACTTATGGCCTCCATCATTTTGTGTGTGGTGATGTAGAGGAGCCGAATAAAATGGGGTGATGATATTTCCTCGGTCCAGGAGGGACTTCGAGATGCCTCGGTCCAAGAGAGACTGGGAGGTACGTTTTGTAGCACTGCCCGCGGACATACATCCGGGGCCCTTAAATGCTACCCGCTATCCTAACACTACACTAACCCTACCCCTGTTTTGTATTTTTGAACCCTATTTGGTACAGCCCTTAGAAGAATAGCCCTGGGCTCATAATTTTATTCGGTGCTTTGAGGGCATGTTCGGGACAGTGCTGGCTGTCTTGTGGAGTTGGATGGCCTTCTCGGTCATTTTTTCACATTTAATTTGATGCGTTTGTTTGGTTGGCGGACCGAACCACATGGCGAGTGCATAAACCTCTGCGGCTGGTCCGTTGTGGGGAGAAACGTTTTTTTTCCTCGTGGCGAATCGGCCGCTCTGTGTATTTTCCTTCACCTAATCGGCCAGTGCCTGTGCGTAGGAACCTTCCTCGCAAACCATCCGATTATATGTGTAAAATGTCTGTGTAAGTGCTGTCTAATTTTATTTGAAGGTGCCTACTGTCCTGGCACGTTTGATAGTATTGTATAAAATTAAATATCGATATGGAACATTATATAAAACAGTTTATGACTCACTCACCGTGACGAATGGGATCTTGTATTGTGTGGAGCTCCGCCTACGTGGAGTATATAAAGCAGAAAGAAGAAGTTTAGTCATTCCAAAGCCCTGTGAAGAGAGTTGATGAATCCCCGCGCCTGATGAAGACACAGATATGTCGAAACGTTGCGCTATACACACTTGGAATGACTTATGGCCTCCATCATTTTGTGTGTGGTGATGTAGAGGAGCCGAATAAAATGGGGTGATGATATTTCCTCGGTCCAGGAGGGACTTCGAGATGCCTCGGTCCAAGAGAGACTGGGAGGTACGTTTTGTAGCACTGCCCGCGGACATACATCCGGGGCCCTTAAATGCTACCCGCTATCCTAACACTACACTAACCCTACCCCTGTTTTGTATTTTTGAACCCTATTTGGTACAGCCCTTAGAAGAATAGCCCTGGGCTCATAATTTTATTCGGTGCTTTGAGGGCATGTTCGGGACAGTGCTGGCTGTCTTGTGGAGTTGGATGGCCTTCTCGGTCATTTTTTCACATTTAATTTGATGCGTTTGTTTGGTTGGCGGACCGAACCACATGGCGAGTGCATAAACCTCTGCGGCTGGTCCGTTGTGGGGAGAAACGTTTTTTTTCCTCGTGGCGAATCGGCCGCTCTGTGTATTTTCCTTCACCTAATCGGCCAGTGCCTGTGCGTAGGAACCTTCCTCGCAAACCATCCGATTATATGTGTAAAATGTCTGTGTAAGTGCTGTCTAATTTTATTTGAAGGTGCCTACTGTCCTGGCACGTTTGATAGTATTGTATAAAATTAAATATCGATATGGAACATTATATAAAACAGTTTATGACTCACTCACCGTGACGAATGGGATCTTGTATTGTGTGGAGCTCCGCCTACGTGGAGTATATAAAGCAGAAAGAAGAAGTTTAGTCATTCCAAAGCCCTGTGAAGAGAGTTGATGAATCCCCGCGCCTGATGAAGACACAGATATGTCGAAACGTTGCGCTATACACACTTGGAATGACTTATGGCCTCCATCATTTTGTGTGTGGTGATGTAGAGGAGCCGAATAAAATGGGGTGATGATATTTCCTCGGTCCAGGAGGGACTTCGAGATGCCTCGGTCCAAGAGAGACTGGGAGGTACGTTTTGTAGCACTGCCCGCGGACATACATCCGGGGCCCTTAAATGCTACCCGCTATCCTAACACTACACTAACCCTACCCCTGTTTTGTATTTTTGAACCCTATTTGGTACAGCCCTTAGAAGAATAGCCCTGGGCTCATAATTTTATTCGGTGCTTTGAGGGCATGTTCGGGACAGTGCTGGCTGTCTTGTGGAGTTGGATGGCCTTCTCGGTCATTTTTTCACATTTAATTTGATGCGTTTGTTTGGTTGGCGGACCGAACCACATGGCGAGTGCATAAACCTCTGCGGCTGGTCCGTTGTGGGGAGAAACGTTTTTTTTCCTCGTGGCGAATCGGCCGCTCTGTGTATTTTCCTTCACCTAATCGGCCAGTGCCTGTGCGTAGGAACCTTCCTCGCAAACCATCCGATTATATGTGTAAAATGTCTGTGTAAGTGCTGTCTAATTTTATTTGAAGGTGCCTACTGTCCTGGCACGTTTGATAGTATTGTATAAAATTAAATATCGATATGGAACATTATATAAAACAGTTTATGACTCACTCACCGTGACGAATGGGATCTTGTATTGTGTGGAGCTCCGCCTACGTGGAGTATATAAAGCAGAAAGAAGAAGTTTAGTCATTCCAAAGCCCTGTGAAGAGAGTTGATGAATCCCCGCGCCTGATGAAGACACAGATATGTCGAAACGTTGCGCTATACACACTTGGAATGACTTATGGCCTCCATCATTTTGTGTGTGGTGATGTAGAGGAGCCGAATAAAATGGGGTGATGATATTTCCTCGGTCCAGGAGGGACTTCGAGATGCCTCGGTCCAAGAGAGACTGGGAGGTACGTTTTGTAGCACTGCCCGCGGACATACATCCGGGGCCCTTAAATGCTACCCGCTATCCTAACACTACACTAACCCTACCCCTGTTTTGTATTTTTGAACCCTATTTGGTACAGCCCTTAGAAGAATAGCCCTGGGCTCATAATTTTATTCGGTGCTTTGAGGGCATGTTCGGGACAGTGCTGGCTGTCTTGTGGAGTTGGATGGCCTTCTCGGTCATTTTTTCACATTTAATTTGATGCGTTTGTTTGGTTGGCGGACCGAACCACATGGCGAGTGCATAAACCTCTGCGGCTGGTCCGTTGTGGGGAGAAACGTTTTTTTTCCTCGTGGCGAATCGGCCGCTCTGTGTATTTTCCTTCACCTAATCGGCCAGTGCCTGTGCGTAGGAACCTTCCTCGCAAACCATCCGATTATATGTGTAAAATGTCTGTGTAAGTGCTGTCTAATTTTATTTGAAGGTGCCTACTGTCCTGGCACGTTTGATAGTATTGTATAAAATTAAATATCGATATGGAACATTATATAAAACAGTTTATGACTCACTCACCGTGACGAATGGGATCTTGTATTGTGTGGAGCTCCGCCTACGTGGAGTATATAAAGCAGAAAGAAGAAGTTTAGTCATTCCAAAGCCCTGTGAAGAGAGTTGATGAATCCCCGCGCCTGATGAAGACACAGATATGTCGAAACGTTGCGCTATACACACTTGGAATGACTTATGGCCTCCATCATTTTGTGTGTGGTGATGTAGAGGAGCCGAATAAAATGGGGTGATGATATTTCCTCGGTCCAGGAGGGACTTCGAGATGCCTCGGTCCAAGAGAGACTGGGAGGTACGTTTTGTAGCACTGCCCGCGGACATACATCCGGGGCCCTTAAATGCTACCCGCTATCCTAACACTACACTAACCCTACCCCTGTTTTGTATTTTTGAACCCTATTTGGTACAGCCCTTAGAAGAATAGCCCTGGGCTCATAATTTTATTCGGTGCTTTGAGGGCATGTTCGGGACAGTGCTGGCTGTCTTGTGGAGTTGGATGGCCTTCTCGGTCATTTTTTCACATTTAATTTGATGCGTTTGTTTGGTTGGCGGACCGAACCACATGGCGAGTGCATAAACCTCTGCGGCTGGTCCGTTGTGGGGAGAAACGTTTTTTTTCCTCGTGGCGAATCGGCCGCTCTGTGTATTTTCCTTCACCTAATCGGCCAGTGCCTGTGCGTAGGAACCTTCCTCGCAAACCATCCGATTATATGTGTAAAATGTCTGTGTAAGTGCTGTCTAATTTTATTTGAAGGTGCCTACTGTCCTGGCACGTTTGATAGTATTGTATAAAATTAAATATCGATATGGAACATTATATAAAACAGTTTATGACTCACTCACCGTGACGAATGGGATCTTGTATTGTGTGGAGCTCCGCCTACGTGGAGTATATAAAGCAGAAAGAAGAAGTTTAGTCATTCCAAAGCCCTGTGAAGAGAGTTGATGAATCCCCGCGCCTGATGAAGACACAGATATGTCGAAACGTTGCGCTATACACACTTGGAATGACTTATGGCCTCCATCATTTTGTGTGTGGTGATGTAGAGGAGCCGAATAAAATGGGGTGATGATATTTCCTCGGTCCAGGAGGGACTTCGAGATGCCTCGGTCCAAGAGAGACTGGGAGGTACGTTTTGTAGCACTACCCGCGGACATACATCCGGGGCCCTTAAATGCTACCCGCTATCCTAACACTACACTAACCCTACCCCTGTTTTGTATTTTTGAACCCTATTTGGTACAGCCCTTAGAAGAATAGCCCTGGGCTCATAATTTTATTCGGTGCTTTGAGGGCATGTTCGGGACAGTGCTGGCTGTCTTGTGGAGTTGGATGGCCTTCTCGGTCATTTTTTCACATTTAATTTGATGCGTTTGTTTGGTTGGCGGACCGAACCACATGGCGAGTGCATAAACCTCTGCGGCTGGTCCGTTGTGGGGAGAAACGTTTTTTTTCCTCGTGGCGAATCGGCCGCTCTGTGTATTTTCCTTCACCTAATCGGCCAGTGCCTGTGCGTAGGAACCTTCCTCGCAAACCATCCGATTATATGTGTAAAATGTCTGTGTAAGTGCTGTCTAATTTTATTTGAAGGTGCCTACTGTCCTGGCACGTTTGATAGTATTGTATAAAATTAAATATCGATATGGAACATTATATAAAACAGTTTATGACTCACTCACCGTGACGAATGGGATCTTGTATTGTGTGGAGCTCCGCCTACGTGGAGTATATAAAGCAGAAAGAAGAAGTTTAGTCATTCCAAAGCCCTGTGAAGAGAGTTGATGAATCCCCGCGCCTGATGAAGACACAGATATGTCGAAACGTTGCGCTATACACACTTGGAATGACTTATGGCCTCCATCATTTTGTGTGTGGTGATGTAGAGGAGCCGAATAAAATGGGGTGATGATATTTCCTCGGTCCAGGAGGGACTTCGAGATGCCTCGGTCCAAGAGAGACTGGGAGGTACGTTTTGTAGCACTGCCCGCGGACATACATCCGGGGCCCTTAAATGCTACCCGCTATCCTAACACTACACTAACCCTACCCCTGTTTTGTATTTTTGAACCCTATTTGGTACAGCCCTTAGAAGAATAGCCCTGGGCTCATAATTTTATTCGGTGCTTTGAGGGCATGTTCGGGACAGTGCTGGCTGTCTTGTGGAGTTGGATGGCCTTCTCGGTCATTTTTTCACATTTAATTTGATGCGTTTGTTTGGTTGGCGGACCGAACCACATGGCGAGTGCATAAACCTCTGCGGCTGGTCCGTTGTGGGGAGAAACGTTTTTTTTCCTCGTGGCGAATCGGCCGCTCTGTGTATTTTCCTTCACCTAATCGGCCAGTGCCTGTGCGTAGGAACCTTCCTCGCAAACCATCCGATTATATGTGTAAAATGTCTGTGTAAGTGCTGTCTAATTTTATTTGAAGGTGCCTACTGTCCTGGCACGTTTGATAGTATTGTATAAAATTAAATATCGATATGGAACATTATATAAAACAGTTTATGACTCACTCACCGTGACGAATGGGATCTTGTATTGTGTGGAGCTCCGCCTACGTGGAGTATATAAAGCAGAAAGAAGAAGTTTAGTCATTCCAAAGCCCTGTGAAGAGAGTTGATGAATCCCCGCGCCTGATGAAGACACAGATATGTCGAAACGTTGCGCTATACACACTTGGAATGACTTATGGCCTCCATCATTTTGTGTGTGGTGATGTAGAGGAGCCGAATAAAATGGGGTGATGATATTTCCTCGGTCCAGGAGGGACTTCGAGATGCCTCGGTCCAAGAGAGACTGGGAGGTACGTTTTGTAGCACTGCCCGCGGACATACATCCGGGGCCCTTAAATGCTACCCGCTATCCTAACACTACACTAACCCTACCCCTGTTTTGTATTTTTGAACCCTATTTGGTACAGCCCTTAGAAGAATAGCCCTGGGCTCATAATTTTATTCGGTGCTTTGAGGGCATGTTCGGGACAGTGCTGGCTGTCTTGTGGAGTTGGATGGCCTTCTCGGTCATTTTTTCACATTTAATTTGATGCGTTTGTTTGGTTGGCGGACCGAACCACATGGCGAGTGCATAAACCTCTGCGGCTGGTCCGTTGTGGGGAGAAACGTTTTTTTTCCTCGTGGCGAATCGGCCGCTCTGTGTATTTTCCTTCACCTAATCGGCCAGTGCCTGTGCGTAGGAACCTTCCTCGCAAACCATCCGATTATATGTGTAAAATGTCTGTGTAAGTGCTGTCTAATTTTATTTGAAGGTGCCTACTGTCCTGGCACGTTTGATAGTATTGTATAAAATTAAATATCGATATGGAACATTATATAAAACAGTTTATGACTCACTCACCGTGACGAATGGGATCTTGTATTGTGTGGAGCTCCGCCTACGTGGAGTATATAAAGCAGAAAGAAGAAGTTTAGTCATTCCAAAGCCCTGTGAAGAGAGTTGATGAATCCCCGCGCCTGATGAAGACACAGATATGTCGAAACGTTGCGCTATACACACTTGGAATGACTTATGGCCTCCATCATTTTGTGTGTGGTGATGTAGAGGAGCCGAATAAAATGGGGTGATGATATTTCCTCGGTCCAGGAGGGACTTCGAGATGCCTCGGTCCAAGAGAGACTGGGAGGTACGTTTTGTAGCACTGCCCGCGGACATACATCCGGGGCCCTTAAATGCTACCCGCTATCCTAACACTACACTAACCCTACCCCTGTTTTGTATTTTTGAACCCTATTTGGTACAGCCCTTAGAAGAATAGCCCTGGGCTCATAATTTTATTCGGTGCTTTGAGGGCATGTTCGGGACAGTGCTGGCTGTCTTGTGGAGTTGGATGGCCTTCTCGGTCATTTTTTCACATTTAATTTGATGCGTTTGTTTGGTTGGCGGACCGAACCACATGGCGAGTGCATAAACCTCTGCGGCTGGTCCGTTGTGGGGAGAAACGTTTTTTTTCCTCGTGGCGAATCGGCCGCTCTGTGTATTTTCCTTCACCTAATCGGCCAGTGCCTGTGCGTAGGAACCTTCCTCGCAAACCATCCGATTATATGTGTAAAATGTCTGTGTAAGTGCTGTCTAATTTTATTTGAAGGTGCCTACTGTCCTGGCACGTTTGATAGTATTGTATAAAATTAAATATCGATATGGAACATTATATAAAACAGTTTATGACTCACTCACCGTGACGAATGGGATCTTGTATTGTGTGGAGCTCCGCCTACGTGGAGTATATAAAGCAGAAAGAAGAAGTTTAGTCATTCCAAAGCCCTGTGAAGAGAGTTGATGAATCCCCGCGCCTGATGAAGACACAGATATGTCGAAACGTTGCGCTATACACACTTGGAATGACTTATGGCCTCCATCATTTTGTGTGTGGTGATGTAGAGGAGCCGAATAAAATGGGGTGATGATATTTCCTCGGTCCAGGAGGGACTTCGAGATGCCTCGGTCCAAGAGAGACTGGGAGGTACGTTTTGTAGCACTGCCCGCGGACATACATCCGGGGCCCTTAAATGCTACCCGCTATCCTAACACTACACTAACCCTACCCCTGTTTTGTATTTTTGAACCCTATTTGGTACAGCCCTTAGAAGAATAGCCCTGGGCTCATAATTTTATTCGGTGCTTTGAGGGCATGTTCGGGACAGTGCTGGCTGTCTTGTGGAGTTGGATGGCCTTCTCGGTCATTTTTTCACATTTAATTTGATGCGTTTGTTTGGTTGGCGGACCGAACCACATGGCGAGTGCATAAACCTCTGCGGCTGGTCCGTTGTGGGGAGAAACGTTTTTTTTCCTCGTGGCGAATCGGCCGCTCTGTGTATTTTCCTTCACCTAATCGGCCAGTGCCTGTGCGTAGGAACCTTCCTCGCAAACCATCCGATTATATGTGTAAAATGTCTGTGTAAGTGCTGTCTAATTTTATTTGAAGGTGCCTACTGTCCTGGCACGTTTGATAGTATTGTATAAAATTAAATATCGATATGGAACATTATATAAAACAGTTTATGACTCACTCACCGTGACGAATGGGATCTTGTATTGTGTGGAGCTCCGCCTACGTGGAGTATATAAAGCAGAAAGAAGAAGTTTAGTCATTCCAAAGCCCTGTGAAGAGAGTTGATGAATCCCCGCGCCTGATGAAGACACAGATATGTCGAAACGTTGCGCTATACACACTTGGAATGACTTATGGCCTCCATCATTTTGTGTGTGGTGATGTAGAGGAGCCGAATAAAATGGGGTGATGATATTTCCTCGGTCCAGGAGGGACTTCGAGATGCCTCGGTCCAAGAGAGACTGGGAGGTACGTTTTGTAGCACTGCCCGCGGACATACATCCGGGGCCCTTAAATGCTACCCGCTATCCTAACACTACACTAACCCTACCCCTGTTTTGTATTTTTGAACCCTATTTGGTACAGCCCTTAGAAGAATAGCCCTGGGCTCATAATTTTATTCGGTGCTTTGAGGGCATGTTCGGGACAGTGCTGGCTGTCTTGTGGAGTTGGATGGCCTTCTCGGTCATTTTTTCACATTTAATTTGATGCGTTTGTTTGGTTGGCGGACCGAACCACATGGCGAGTGCATAAACCTCTGCGGCTGGTCCGTTGTGGGGAGAAACGTTTTTTTTCCTCGTGGCGAATCGGCCGCTCTGTGTATTTTCCTTCACCTAATCGGCCAGTGCCTGTGCGTAGGAACCTTCCTCGCAAACCATCCGATTATATGTGTAAAATGTCTGTGTAAGTGCTGTCTAATTTTATTTGAAGGTGCCTACTGTCCTGGCACGTTTGATAGTATTGTATAAAATTAAATATCGATATGGAACATTATATAAAACAGTTTATGACTCACTCACCGTGACGAATGGGATCTTGTATTGTGTGGAGCTCCGCCTACGTGGAGTATATAAAGCAGAAAGAAGAAGTTTAGTCATTCCAAAGCCCTGTGAAGAGAGTTGATGAATCCCCGCGCCTGATGAAGACACAGATATGTCGAAACGTTGCGCTATACACACTTGGAATGACTTATGGCCTCCATCATTTTGTGTGTGGTGATGTAGAGGAGCCGAATAAAATGGGGTGATGATATTTCCTCGGTCCAGGAGGGACTTCGAGATGCCTCGGTCCAAGAGAGACTGGGAGGTACGTTTTGTAGCACTGCCCGCGGACATACATCCGGGGCCCTTAAATGCTACCCGCTATCCTAACACTACACTAACCCTACCCCTGTTTTGTATTTTTGAACCCTATTTGGTACAGCCCTTAGAAGAATAGCCCTGGGCTCATAATTTTATTCGGTGCTTTGAGGGCATGTTCGGGACAGTGCTGGCTGTCTTGTGGAGTTGGATGGCCTTCTCGGTCATTTTTTCACATTTAATTTGATGCGTTTGTTTGGTTGGCGGACCGAACCACATGGCGAGTGCATAAACCTCTGCGGCTGGTCCGTTGTGGGGAGAAACGTTTTTTTTTCCTCGTGGCGAATCGGCCGCTCTGTGTATTTTCCTTCACCTAACCCTAACCCTAACCCTAACCCCTAACCCTAACCCTAACCCTAGTGACTTATACCTAAACCTACCCATCAGTGGGGTAATGAGTAATCACTGGTGTGTGTTTGGGAGATCTATCCCCACACCCATACTTGCCTAAACCTACCCGTCACTGACTTGACGTACTAGGGACTTATACCTAAACCTACCCATCACAGATTGAATAGAGTAGCTTTTGGATGGATTGTAGCCCTACCGGTAGCAGCCCTGCCGGCCGTAGCCCGGATGGGTCAAGGGTTGGTATTTGTCCTCACAACCCTTTCGGGCCTAACCTTGTCTGACACAGCCCTGATGGGTGGATGACAAGGGCTTGGTATGTTCACATTCATAGCCGGAGTGTTGTTTGTGGCAGGTTGGAATGAAGGGGTTCACCCCGATAGGGAGCCTAGTGAGGTGATAGGAGAATTGAAGGATTGAGGTCAAGTTTTGGACAGCCCTGCTTGTTACAGCCCTGAGGGGGGGCTGGGGCGACTTTTAACCTACAAATTGATTCTGTCTGTTCCCGGGGTATTCAGGGCGTTGGGGATTTTATTTCGGGGAGGGGCGTGGGGTTGGGTGTGGGTTCGTTGGGGGTTTAGATTAGAGTTGCGGGGGGTGTCGTGGGCCCAGCAGGCCATGCATTCCCTGGGGGGGAAGGGTTTTTGTTATTGGGACCCAAAGCCGGGTTGGCAATTCCTGAGTAAGGACAACGGTAGAGTCTAACAAGCGTCGGCCCGTGCGTGTCCTCAGACTCCCTTCCGGCCTGGCGACATGCTGGGTTGGGGGGAGCTGTTGCAATTCCAAAAAACCTAACCCTAACCCTAACCCTAACCCTAACCCTAACCCTAACCCTAACCCAGAAGAACCTCGCATTTCGGGTAGGGGGTGAGCAATAGATATGTCTAGGGTTTGGAGATATGGAAAGATTGGAGTGCGCTTGGATGGTAGCACGTTTTGGAAGTATTGGAGGAAGGTTGGGTATCAGTATACACTGATGGGAATGCGATGCCGGGCCAGGATTATCTGGTCATGTCCTTCGGGGCTGGCTGGATTCGCTGGTTCGGAGTAGGTTCACAGAAGAACCTTGCATTTCAATTAGGGATTGGTAGTTAGTTAGAGAGGTATGGTTGGGTGGTGGTATTGTGGTTGTTGTTTTGATTGTAGTTTCTCTCGTAGTGATTTTAGGTTGGGCTTGATGAGTCTCAGATTGGACGAGTTGGGGCTTTATACCTAAACCTACCCATCAGTGGGGTAATGACTAATCACTGGGGTGTTTTTGGGGGATCTATCCCCACACCCACACTTGCCTAAACCTACCCGTCACTGACCTGACGCATCAGTGACTTATACCTAAACCTACCCATCAGTGGGGTAATGAGTAATCACTGGTGTGTGTTTGGGAGATCTATCCCCACACCCACACTTGCCTAAACCTACCCGTCACTGACCTGACGCATCAGTGACTTATACCTAAACCTACCCATCAGTGGGGTAATGAGTAATCACTGGTGTGTGTTTGGGAGATCTATCCCCACACCCACACTTGCCTAAACCTACCCGTCACTGACCTGACGCATCAGTGACTTATACCTAAACCTACCCATCAGTGGGGTAATGAGTAATCACTGGTGTGTGTTTGGGAGATCTATCCCCACACCCATACTTGCCTAAACCTACCCGTCACTGACTTGACGTACTAGGGACTTATACCTAAACCTACCCATCACAGATTGAATAGAGTAGCTTTTGGATGGATTGTAGCCCTACCGGTAGCAGCCCTGCCGGCCGTAGCCCGGATGGGTCAAGGGTTGGTATTTGGGATTTGTCCTCACAACCCTTTCGGGCCTAACCTTGTCTGACACAGCCCTGATGGGTGGATGACAAGGGCTTGGTATGTTCACATTCATAGCCGGAGTGTTGTTTGTGGCAGGTTGGAATGAAGGGGTTCACCCCGATAGGGAGCCTAGTGAGGTGATAGGAGAATTGAAGGATTGAGGTCAAGTTTTGGACAGCCCTGCTTGTTACAGCCCTGGAGGGGGGGCTGGGGCGACTTTTAACCTACAAATTGATTCTGTCTGTTCCCGGGGTATTCAGGGCGTTGGGGATTTTATTTCGGGGAGGGGCGTGGGGTTGGGTGTGGGTTCGTTGGGGGTTTAGATTAGAGTTGCGGGGGGTGTCGTGGGCCCAGCAGGCCATGCATTCCCTGGGGGGGAAGGGTTTTTGTTATTGGGACCCAAAGCCGGGTTGGCAATTCCTGAGTAAGGACAACGGTAGAGTCTAACAAGCGTCGGCCCGTGCGTGTCCTCAGACTCCCTTCCGGCCTGGCGACATGCTGGGTTGGGGGGAGCTGTTGCAATTCCAAAAAACCTAACCCTAACCCTAACCCTAACCCTAAACCCTAACCCTAACCCTAACCCTAAACCCTAACCCTAACCCTAACCCTAACCCTAACCCTAACCCTAACCCTGAAGAAGGCTAGATAAATAGCCGAAACGTCGCGATATGCCCGATCTACTTATATAAATATATATTTTATAAATAAACTGCCGGCATCATTTGAGAGTGTGATGCGTCCGAGCACACGGTTTATTTTTCTCCGTCCACACAGACGTTGAGACAGACCTATTTTAGGTCATATATGGCAAATTAAATTATTAATAAATAAGCAGCCGGCATCATTTGAGGGTGTGATGCGTCTGAGCGCAATGTTTATTTATTTTTCTCCGTCCATACAGACGTCGAGATTAATTAGAATATGCCCCTTACCTGACACGCACTAAAACCTACCCCTGTTTTTTGGCACAGACCCCTCCCTGAAATAGCCCGGGTCATCATAGCCCTAGCTGGGATTTTTTACAGTGACCACAAAAATGTCTTGACCATGCGCTGGCTTTCTTCGAAAAGTGTTGGCTGTCGTGTATGATTTGGGTGTATGTGTGAGACTCGTGGCGGCCAGTACAAATCTGGACAGTGCGTAACCGTTTCCGAATCCTTCGGGATTCGGATCCTGGATTTCATTCCCCTAACTCAGCCCGTGCCGAGGCGTCTGGACCTCGTGTTGACCACATACTTACCTGAATTGTACACGAAGGTGCCTACTTACCCGTTGTAAGTGCCTGCTGCTCCAGATTATTCGACGGGACCCTGTAAAAAATTAAAAACAACATCAGTTTGTGCTAAAAACAGTTTATGACGCATTATACAATGCTGAACGTGGGAATTGGTCGCTGGGTGAGGGGCCCCGCCCTCCTAGCCTATATAAGCTGGAGGGGACAGGGTCAAATTCCCTTTTGCCATTCGGGCTCGCCTGAAGAAGGCTAGATAAATAGCCGAAACGTCGCGATATGCCCGATCTACTTATATAAATATATATTTTATAAATAAACTGCCGGCATCATTTGAGAGTGTGATGCGTCCGAGCACACGGTTTATTTTTCTCCGTCCACACAGACGTTGAGACAGACCTATTTTAGGTCATATATGGCAAATTAAATTATTAATAAATAAGCAGCCGGCATCATTTGAGGGTGTGATGCGTCTGAGCGCAATGTTTATTTATTTTTCTCCGTCCATACAGACGTCGAGATTAATTAGAATATGCCCCTTACCTGACACGCACTAAAACCTACCCCTGTTTTTTGGCACAGACCCCTCCCTGAAATAGCCCGGGTCATCATAGCCCTAGCTGGGATTTTTTACAGTGACCACAAAAATGTCTTGACCATGCGCTGGCTTTCTTCGAAAAGTGTTGGCTGTCGTGTATGATTTGGGTGTATGTGTGAGACTCGTGGCGGCCAGTACAAATCTGGACAGTGCGTAACCGTTTCCGAATCCTTCGGGATTCGGATCCTGGATTTCATTCCCCTAACTCAGCCCGTGCCGAGGCGTCTGGACCTCGTGTTGACCACATACTTACCTGAATTGTACACGAAGGTGCCTACTTACCCGTTGTAAGTGCCTGCTGCTCCAGATTATTCGACGGGACCCTGTAAAAAATTAAAAACAACATCAGTTTGTGCTAAAAACAGTTTATGACGCATTATACAATGCTGAACGTGGGAATTGGTCGCTGGGTGAGGGGCCCCGCCCTCCTAGCCTATATAAGCTGGAGGGGACAGGGTCAAATTCCCTTTTGCCATTCGGGCTCGCCTGAAGAAGGCTAGATAAATAGCCGAAACGTCGCGATATGCCCGATCTACTTATATAAATATATATTTTATAAATAAACTGCCGGCATCATTTGAGAGTGTGATGCGTCCGAGCACACGGTTTATTTTTCTCCGTCCACACAGACGTTGAGACAGACCTATTTTAGGTCATATATGGCAAATTAAATTATTAATAAATAAGCAGCCGGCATCATTTGAGGGTGTGATGCGTCTGAGCGCAATGTTTATTTATTTTTCTCCGTCCATACAGACGTCGAGATTAATTAGAATATGCCCCTTACCTGACACGCACTAAAACCTACCCCTGTTTTTTGGCACAGACCCCTCCCTGAAATAGCCCGGGTCATCATAGCCCTAGCTGGGATTTTTTACAGTGACCACAAAAATGTCTTGACCATGCGCTGGCTTTCTTCGAAAAGTGTTGGCTGTCGTGTATGATTTGGGTGTATGTGTGAGACTCGTGGCGGCCAGTACAAATCTGGACAGTGCGTAACCGTTTCCGAATCCTTCGGGATTCGGATCCTGGATTTCATTCCCCTAACTCAGCCCGTGCCGAGGCGTCTGGACCTCGTGTTGACCACATACTTACCTGAATTGTACACGAAGGTGCCTACTTACCCGTTGTAAGTGCCTGCTGCTCCAGATTATTCGACGGGACCCTGTAAAAAATTAAAAACAACATCAGTTTGTGCTAAAAACAGTTTATGACGCATTATACAATGCTGAACGTGGGAATTGGTCGCTGGGTGAGGGGCCCCGCCCTCCTAGCCTATATAAGCTGGAGGGGACAGGGTCAAATTCCCTTTTGCCATTCGGGCTCGCCTGAAGAAGGCTAGATAAATAGCCGAAACGTCGCGATATGCCCGATCTACTTATATAAATATATATTTTATAAATAAACTGCCGGCATCATTTGAGAGTGTGATGCGTCCGAGCACACGGTTTATTTTTCTCCGTCCACACAGACGTTGAGACAGACCTATTTTAGGTCATATATGGCAAATTAAATTATTAATAAATAAGCAGCCGGCATCATTTGAGGGTGTGATGCGTCTGAGCGCAATGTTTATTTATTTTTCTCCGTCCATACAGACGTCGAGATTAATTAGAATATGCCCCTTACCTGACACGCACTAAAACCTACCCCTGTTTTTTGGCACAGACCCCTCCCTGAAATAGCCCGGGTCATCATAGCCCTAGCTGGGATTTTTTACAGTGACCACAAAAATGTCTTGACCATGCGCTGGCTTTCTTCGAAAAGTGTTGGCTGTCGTGTATGATTTGGGTGTATGTGTGAGACTCGTGGCGGCCAGTACAAATCTGGACAGTGCGTAACCGTTTCCGAATCCTTCGGGATTCGGATCCTGGATTTCATTCCCCTAACTCAGCCCGTGCCGAGGCGTCTGGACCTCGTGTTGACCACATACTTACCTGAATTGTACACGAAGGTGCCTACTTACCCGTTGTAAGTGCCTGCTGCTCCAGATTATTCGACGGGACCCTGTAAAAAATTAAAAACAACATCAGTTTGTGCTAAAAACAGTTTATGACGCATTATACAATGCTGAACGTGGGAATTGGTCGCTGGGTGAGGGGCCCCGCCCTCCTAGCCTATATAAGCTGGAGGGGACAGGGTCAAATTCCCTTTTGCCATTCGGGCTCGCCTGAAGAAGGCTAGATAAATAGCCGAAACGTCGCGATATGCCCGATCTACTTATATAAATATATATTTTATAAATAAACTGCCGGCATCATTTGAGAGTGTGATGCGTCCGAGCACACGGTTTATTTTTCTCCGTCCACACAGACGTTGAGACAGACCTATTTTAGGTCATATATGGCAAATTAAATTATTAATAAATAAGCAGCCGGCATCATTTGAGGGTGTGATGCGTCTGAGCGCAATGTTTATTTATTTTTCTCCGTCCATACAGACGTCGAGATTAATTAGAATATGCCCCTTACCTGACACGCACTAAAACCTACCCCTGTTTTTTGGCACAGACCCCTCCCTGAAATAGCCCGGGTCATCATAGCCCTAGCTGGGATTTTTTACAGTGACCACAAAAATGTCTTGACCATGCGCTGGCTTTCTTCGAAAAGTGTTGGCTGTCGTGTATGATTTGGGTGTATGTGTGAGACTCGTGGCGGCCAGTACAAATCTGGACAGTGCGTAACCGTTTCCGAATCCTTCGGGATTCGGATCCTGGATTTCATTCCCCTAACTCAGCCCGTGCCGAGGCGTCTGGACCTCGTGTTGACCACATACTTACCTGAATTGTACACGAAGGTGCCTACTTACCCGTTGTAAGTGCCTGCTGCTCCAGATTATTCGACGGGACCCTGTAAAAAATTAAAAACAACATCAGTTTGTGCTAAAAACAGTTTATGACGCATTATACAATGCTGAACGTGGGAATTGGTCGCTGGGTGAGGGGCCCCGCCCTCCTAGCCTATATAAGCTGGAGGGGACAGGGTCAAATTCCCTTTTGCCATTCGGGCTCGCCTGAAGAAGGCTAGATAAATAGCCGAAACGTCGCGATATGCCCGATCTACTTATATAAATATATATTTTATAAATAAACTGCCGGCATCATTTGAGAGTGTGATGCGTCCGAGCACACGGTTTATTTTTCTCCGTCCACACAGACGTTGAGACAGACCTATTTTAGGTCATATATGGCAAATTAAATTATTAATAAATAAGCAGCCGGCATCATTTGAGGGTGTGATGCGTCTGAGCGCAATGTTTATTTATTTTTCTCCGTCCATACAGACGTCGAGATTAATTAGAATATGCCCCTTACCTGACACGCACTAAAACCTACCCCTGTTTTTTGGCACAGACCCCTCCCTGAAATAGCCCGGGTCATCATAGCCCTAGCTGGGATTTTTTACAGTGACCACAAAAATGTCTTGACCATGCGCTGGCTTTCTTCGAAAAGTGTTGGCTGTCGTGTATGATTTGGGTGTATGTGTGAGACTCGTGGCGGCCAGTACAAATCTGGACAGTGCGTAACCGTTTCCGAATCCTTCGGGATTCGGATCCTGGATTTCATTCCCCTAACTCAGCCCGTGCCGAGGCGTCTGGACCTCGTGTTGACCACATACTTACCTGAATTGTACACGAAGGTGCCTACTTACCCGTTGTAAGTGCCTGCTGCTCCAGATTATTCGACGGGACCCTGTAAAAAATTAAAAACAACATCAGTTTGTGCTAAAAACAGTTTATGACGCATTATACAATGCTGAACGTGGGAATTGGTCGCTGGGTGAGGGGCCCCGCCCTCCTAGCCTATATAAGCTGGAGGGGACAGGGTCAAATTCCCTTTTGCCATTCGGGCTCGCCTGAAGAAGGCTAGATAAATAGCCGAAACGTCGCGATATGCCCGATCTACTTATATAAATATATATTTTATAAATAAACTGCCGGCATCATTTGAGAGTGTGATGCGTCCGAGCACACGGTTTATTTTTCTCCGTCCACACAGACGTTGAGACAGACCTATTTTAGGTCATATATGGCAAATTAAATTATTAATAAATAAGCAGCCGGCATCATTTGAGGGTGTGATGCGTCTGAGCGCAATGTTTATTTATTTTTCTCCGTCCATACAGACGTCGAGATTAATTAGAATATGCCCCTTACCTGACACGCACTAAAACCTACCCCTGTTTTTTGGCACAGACCCCTCCCTGAAATAGCCCGGGTCATCATAGCCCTAGCTGGGATTTTTTACAGTGACCACAAAAATGTCTTGACCATGCGCTGGCTTTCTTCGAAAAGTGTTGGCTGTCGTGTATGATTTGGGTGTATGTGTGAGACTCGTGGCGGCCAGTACAAATCTGGACAGTGCGTAACCGTTTCCGAATCCTTCGGGATTCGGATCCTGGATTTCATTCCCCTAACTCAGCCCGTGCCGAGGCGTCTGGACCTCGTGTTGACCACATACTTACCTGAATTGTACACGAAGGTGCCTACTTACCCGTTGTAAGTGCCTGCTGCTCCAGATTATTCGACGGGACCCTGTAAAAAATTAAAAACAACATCAGTTTGTGCTAAAAACAGTTTATGACGCATTATACAATGCTGAACGTGGGAATTGGTCGCTGGGTGAGGGGCCCCGCCCTCCTAGCCTATATAAGCTGGAGGGGACAGGGTCAAATTCCCTTTTGCCATTCGGGCTCGCCTGAAGAAGGCTAGATAAATAGCCGAAACGTCGCGATATGCCCGATCTACTTATATAAATATATATTTTATAAATAAACTGCCGGCATCATTTGAGAGTGTGATGCGTCCGAGCACACGGTTTATTTTTCTCCGTCCACACAGACGTTGAGACAGACCTATTTTAGGTCATATATGGCAAATTAAATTATTAATAAATAAGCAGCCGGCATCATTTGAGGGTGTGATGCGTCTGAGCGCAATGTTTATTTATTTTTCTCCGTCCATACAGACGTCGAGATTAATTAGAATATGCCCCTTACCTGACACGCACTAAAACCTACCCCTGTTTTTTGGCACAGACCCCTCCCTGAAATAGCCCGGGTCATCATAGCCCTAGCTGGGATTTTTTACAGTGACCACAAAAATGTCTTGACCATGCGCTGGCTTTCTTCGAAAAGTGTTGGCTGTCGTGTATGATTTGGGTGTATGTGTGAGACTCGTGGCGGCCAGTACAAATCTGGACAGTGCGTAACCGTTTCCGAATCCTTCGGGATTCGGATCCTGGATTTCATTCCCCTAACTCAGCCCGTGCCGAGGCGTCTGGACCTCGTGTTGACCACATACTTACCTGAATTGTACACGAAGGTGCCTACTTACCCGTTGTAAGTGCCTGCTGCTCCAGATTATTCGACGGGACCCTGTAAAAAATTAAAAACAACATCAGTTTGTGCTAAAAACAGTTTATGACGCATTATACAATGCTGAACGTGGGAATTGGTCGCTGGGTGAGGGGCCCCGCCCTCCTAGCCTATATAAGCTGGAGGGGACAGGGTCAAATTCCCTTTTGCCATTCGGGCTCGCCTGAAGAAGGCTAGATAAATAGCCGAAACGTCGCGATATGCCCGATCTACTTATATAAATATATATTTTATAAATAAACTGCCGGCATCATTTGAGAGTGTGATGCGTCCGAGCACACGGTTTATTTTTCTCCGTCCACACAGACGTTGAGACAGACCTATTTTAGGTCATATATGGCAAATTAAATTATTAATAAATAAGCAGCCGGCATCATTTGAGGGTGTGATGCGTCTGAGCGCAATGTTTATTTATTTTTCTCCGTCCATACAGACGTCGAGATTAATTAGAATATGCCCCTTACCTGACACGCACTAAAACCTACCCCTGTTTTTTGGCACAGACCCCTCCCTGAAATAGCCCGGGTCATCATAGCCCTAGCTGGGATTTTTTACAGTGACCACAAAAATGTCTTGACCATGCGCTGGCTTTCTTCGAAAAGTGTTGGCTGTCGTGTATGATTTGGGTGTATGTGTGAGACTCGTGGCGGCCAGTACAAATCTGGACAGTGCGTAACCGTTTCCGAATCCTTCGGGATTCGGATCCTGGATTTCATTCCCCTAACTCAGCCCGTGCCGAGGCGTCTGGACCTCGTGTTGACCACATACTTACCTGAATTGTACACGAAGGTGCCTACTTACCCGTTGTAAGTGCCTGCTGCTCCAGATTATTCGACGGGACCCTGTAAAAAATTAAAAACAACATCAGTTTGTGCTAAAAACAGTTTATGACGCATTATACAATGCTGAACGTGGGAATTGGTCGCTGGGTGAGGGGCCCCGCCCTCCTAGCCTATATAAGCTGGAGGGGACAGGGTCAAATTCCCTTTTGCCATTCGGGCTCGCCTGAAGAAGGCTAGATAAATAGCCGAAACGTCGCGATATGCCCGATCTACTTATATAAATATATATTTTATAAATAAACTGCCGGCATCATTTGAGAGTGTGATGCGTCCGAGCACACGGTTTATTTTTCTCCGTCCACACAGACGTTGAGACAGACCTATTTTAGGTCATATATGGCAAATTAAATTATTAATAAATAAGCAGCCGGCATCATTTGAGGGTGTGATGCGTCTGAGCGCAATGTTTATTTATTTTTCTCCGTCCATACAGACGTCGAGATTAATTAGAATATGCCCCTTACCTGACACGCACTAAAACCTACCCCTGTTTTTTGGCACAGACCCCTCCCTGAAATAGCCCGGGTCATCATAGCCCTAGCTGGGATTTTTTACAGTGACCACAAAAATGTCTTGACCATGCGCTGGCTTTCTTCGAAAAGTGTTGGCTGTCGTGTATGATTTGGGTGTATGTGTGAGACTCGTGGCGGCCAGTACAAATCTGGACAGTGCGTAACCGTTTCCGAATCCTTCGGGATTCGGATCCTGGATTTCATTCCCCTAACTCAGCCCGTGCCGAGGCGTCTGGACCTCGTGTTGACCACATACTTACCTGAATTGTACACGAAGGTGCCTACTTACCCGTTGTAAGTGCCTGCTGCTCCAGATTATTCGACGGGACCCTGTAAAAAATTAAAAACAACATCAGTTTGTGCTAAAAACAGTTTATGACGCATTATACAATGCTGAACGTGGGAATTGGTCGCTGGGTGAGGGGCCCCGCCCTCCTAGCCTATATAAGCTGGAGGGGACAGGGTCAAATTCCCTTTTGCCATTCGGGCTCGCCTGAAGAAGGCTAGATAAATAGCCGAAACGTCGCGATATGCCCGATCTACTTATATAAATATATATTTTATAAATAAACTGCCGGCATCATTTGAGAGTGTGATGCGTCCGAGCACACGGTTTATTTTTCTCCGTCCACACAGACGTTGAGACAGACCTATTTTAGGTCATATATGGCAAATTAAATTATTAATAAATAAGCAGCCGGCATCATTTGAGGGTGTGATGCGTCTGAGCGCAATGTTTATTTATTTTTCTCCGTCCATACAGACGTCGAGATTAATTAGAATATGCCCCTTACCTGACACGCACTAAAACCTACCCCTGTTTTTTGGCACAGACCCCTCCCTGAAATAGCCCGGGTCATCATAGCCCTAGCTGGGATTTTTTACAGTGACCACAAAAATGTCTTGACCATGCGCTGGCTTTCTTCGAAAAGTGTTGGCTGTCGTGTATGATTTGGGTGTATGTGTGAGACTCGTGGCGGCCAGTACAAATCTGGACAGTGCGTAACCGTTTCCGAATCCTTCGGGATTCGGATCCTGGATTTCATTCCCCTAACTCAGCCCGTGCCGAGGCGTCTGGACCTCGTGTTGACCACATACTTACCTGAATTGTACACGAAGGTGCCTACTTACCCGTTGTAAGTGCCTGCTGCTCCAGATTATTCGACGGGACCCTGTAAAAAATTAAAAACAACATCAGTTTGTGCTAAAAACAGTTTATGACGCATTATACAATGCTGAACGTGGGAATTGGTCGCTGGGTGAGGGGCCCCGCCCTCCTAGCCTATATAAGCTGGAGGGGACAGGGTCAAATTCCCTTTTGCCATTCGGGCTCGCCTGAAGAAGGCTAGATAAATAGCCGAAACGTCGCGATATGCCCGATCTACTTATATAAATATATATTTTATAAATAAACTGCCGGCATCATTTGAGAGTGTGATGCGTCCGAGCACACGGTTTATTTTTCTCCGTCCACACAGACGTTGAGACAGACCTATTTTAGGTCATATATGGCAAATTAAATTATTAATAAATAAGCAGCCGGCATCATTTGAGGGTGTGATGCGTCTGAGCGCAATGTTTATTTATTTTTCTCCGTCCATACAGACGTCGAGATTAATTAGAATATGCCCCTTACCTGACACGCACTAAAACCTACCCCTGTTTTTTGGCACAGACCCCTCCCTGAAATAGCCCGGGTCATCATAGCCCTAGCTGGGATTTTTTACAGTGACCACAAAAATGTCTTGACCATGCGCTGGCTTTCTTCGAAAAGTGTTGGCTGTCGTGTATGATTTGGGTGTATGTGTGAGACTCGTGGCGGCCAGTACAAATCTGGACAGTGCGTAACCGTTTCCGAATCCTTCGGGATTCGGATCCTGGATTTCATTCCCCTAACTCAGCCCGTGCCGAGGCGTCTGGACCTCGTGTTGACCACATACTTACCTGAATTGTACACGAAGGTGCCTACTTACCCGTTGTAAGTGCCTGCTGCTCCAGATTATTCGACGGGACCCTGTAAAAAATTAAAAACAACATCAGTTTGTGCTAAAAACAGTTTATGACGCATTATACAATGCTGAACGTGGGAATTGGTCGCTGGGTGAGGGGCCCCGCCCTCCTAGCCTATATAAGCTGGAGGGGACAGGGTCAAATTCCCTTTTGCCATTCGGGCTCGCCTGAAGAAGGCTAGATAAATAGCCGAAACGTCGCGATATGCCCGATCTACTTATATAAATATATATTTTATAAATAAACTGCCGGCATCATTTGAGAGTGTGATGCGTCCGAGCACACGGTTTATTTTTCTCCGTCCACACAGACGTTGAGACAGACCTATTTTAGGTCATATATGGCAAATTAAATTATTAATAAATAAGCAGCCGGCATCATTTGAGGGTGTGATGCGTCTGAGCGCAATGTTTATTTATTTTTCTCCGTCCATACAGACGTCGAGATTAATTAGAATATGCCCCTTACCTGACACGCACTAAAACCTACCCCTGTTTTTTGGCACAGACCCCTCCCTGAAATAGCCCGGGTCATCATAGCCCTAGCTGGGATTTTTTACAGTGACCACAAAAATGTCTTGACCATGCGCTGGCTTTCTTCGAAAAGTGTTGGCTGTCGTGTATGATTTGGGTGTATGTGTGAGACTCGTGGCGGCCAGTACAAATCTGGACAGTGCGTAACCGTTTCCGAATCCTTCGGGATTCGGATCCTGGATTTCATTCCCCTAACTCAGCCCGTGCCGAGGCGTCTGGACCTCGTGTTGACCACATACTTACCTGAATTGTACACGAAGGTGCCTACTTACCCGTTGTAAGTGCCTGCTGCTCCAGATTATTCGACGGGACCCTGTAAAAAATTAAAAACAACATCAGTTTGTGCTAAAAACAGTTTATGACGCATTATACAATGCTGAACGTGGGAATTGGTCGCTGGGTGAGGGGCCCCGCCCTCCTAGCCTATATAAGCTGGAGGGGACAGGGTCAAATTCCCTTTTGCCATTCGGGCTCGCCTGAAGAAGGCTAGATAAATAGCCGAAACGTCGCGATATGCCCGATCTACTTATATAAATATATATTTTATAAATAAACTGCCGGCATCATTTGAGAGTGTGATGCGTCCGAGCACACGGTTTATTTTTCTCCGTCCACACAGACGTTGAGACAGACCTATTTTAGGTCATATATGGCAAATTAAATTATTAATAAATAAGCAGCCGGCATCATTTGAGGGTGTGATGCGTCTGAGCGCAATGTTTATTTATTTTTCTCCGTCCATACAGACGTCGAGATTAATTAGAATATGCCCCTTACCTGACACGCACTAAAACCTACCCCTGTTTTTTGGCACAGACCCCTCCCTGAAATAGCCCGGGTCATCATAGCCCTAGCTGGGATTTTTTACAGTGACCACAAAAATGTCTTGACCATGCGCTGGCTTTCTTCGAAAAGTGTTGGCTGTCGTGTATGATTTGGGTGTATGTGTGAGACTCGTGGCGGCCAGTACAAATCTGGACAGTGCGTAACCGTTTCCGAATCCTTCGGGATTCGGATCCTGGATTTCATTCCCCTAACTCAGCCCGTGCCGAGGCGTCTGGACCTCGTGTTGACCACATACTTACCTGAATTGTACACGAAGGTGCCTACTTACCCGTTGTAAGTGCCTGCTGCTCCAGATTATTCGACGGGACCCTGTAAAAAATTAAAAACAACATCAGTTTGTGCTAAAAACAGTTTATGACGCATTATACAATGCTGAACGTGGGAATTGGTCGCTGGGTGAGGGGCCCCGCCCTCCTAGCCTATATAAGCTGGAGGGGACAGGGTCAAATTCCCTTTTGCCATTCGGGCTCGCCTGAAGAAGGCTAGATAAATAGCCGAAACGTCGCGATATGCCCGATCTACTTATATAAATATATATTTTATAAATAAACTGCCGGCATCATTTGAGAGTGTGATGCGTCCGAGCACACGGTTTATTTTTCTCCGTCCACACAGACGTTGAGACAGACCTATTTTAGGTCATATATGGCAAATTAAATTATTAATAAATAAGCAGCCGGCATCATTTGAGGGTGTGATGCGTCTGAGCGCAATGTTTATTTATTTTTCTCCGTCCATACAGACGTCGAGATTAATTAGAATATGCCCCTTACCTGACACGCACTAAAACCTACCCCTGTTTTTTGGCACAGACCCCTCCCTGAAATAGCCCGGGTCATCATAGCCCTAGCTGGGATTTTTTACAGTGACCACAAAAATGTCTTGACCATGCGCTGGCTTTCTTCGAAAAGTGTTGGCTGTCGTGTATGATTTGGGTGTATGTGTGAGACTCGTGGCGGCCAGTACAAATCTGGACAGTGCGTAACCGTTTCCGAATCCTTCGGGATTCGGATCCTGGATTTCATTCCCCTAACTCAGCCCGTGCCGAGGCGTCTGGACCTCGTGTTGACCACATACTTACCTGAATTGTACACGAAGGTGCCTACTTACCCGTTGTAAGTGCCTGCTGCTCCAGATTATTCGACGGGACCCTGTAAAAAATTAAAAACAACATCAGTTTGTGCTAAAAACAGTTTATGACGCATTATACAATGCTGAACGTGGGAATTGGTCGCTGGGTGAGGGGCCCCGCCCTCCTAGCCTATATAAGCTGGAGGGGACAGGGTCAAATTCCCTTTTGCCATTCGGGCTCGCCTGAAGAAGGCTAGATAAATAGCCGAAACGTCGCGATATGCCCGATCTACTTATATAAATATATATTTTATAAATAAACTGCCGGCATCATTTGAGAGTGTGATGCGTCCGAGCACACGGTTTATTTTTCTCCGTCCACACAGACGTTGAGACAGACCTATTTTAGGTCATATATGGCAAATTAAATTATTAATAAATAAGCAGCCGGCATCATTTGAGGGTGTGATGCGTCTGAGCGCAATGTTTATTTATTTTTCTCCGTCCATACAGACGTCGAGATTAATTAGAATATGCCCCTTACCTGACACGCACTAAAACCTACCCCTGTTTTTTGGCACAGACCCCTCCCTGAAATAGCCCGGGTCATCATAGCCCTAGCTGGGATTTTTTACAGTGACCACAAAAATGTCTTGACCATGCGCTGGCTTTCTTCGAAAAGTGTTGGCTGTCGTGTATGATTTGGGTGTATGTGTGAGACTCGTGGCGGCCAGTACAAATCTGGACAGTGCGTAACCGTTTCCGAATCCTTCGGGATTCGGATCCTGGATTTCATTCCCCTAACTCAGCCCGTGCCGAGGCGTCTGGACCTCGTGTTGACCACATACTTACCTGAATTGTACACGAAGGTGCCTACTTACCCGTTGTAAGTGCCTGCTGCTCCAGATTATTCGACGGGACCCTGTAAAAAATTAAAAACAACATCAGTTTGTGCTAAAAACAGTTTATGACGCATTATACAATGCTGAACGTGGGAATTGGTCGCTGGGTGAGGGGCCCCGCCCTCCTAGCCTATATAAGCTGGAGGGGACAGGGTCAAATTCCCTTTTGCCATTCGGGCTCGCCTGAAGAAGGCTAGATAAATAGCCGAAACGTCGCGATATGCCCGATCTACTTATATAATATGCCCCTTACCTGACACGCACTAAAACCTACCCCTGTTTTTTGGCACAGACCCCTCCCTGAAATAGCCCTGGTCATCATAGCCCTAGCTGGGATTTTTTACAGTGACCACAAAAATGTCTTGACCATGCGCTGGCTTTCCTCGAAAAGTGTTGGCTGTCGTGTATGATTTGGGTGTATGTGTGAGACTCGTGGCGGCCAGTACAACTCTGGACAGTGCATAACCGTTTCCGAATCCTTCGGGATTCGGATCCTGGATTTCATTCCCCTAACTCAGCCCGTGCCGAGGCGTCTGGACCTCGTGTTGACCACATACTTACCTGAATTGTACACGAAGGTGCCTACTTACCCGTTGTAAGTGCCTGCTGTTCCAGATTATTCGACGGGACCCTGTAAAAAATTAAAAACAACATCAGTTTGTGTTAAAAACAGTTTATGACGCATTATACAATGCTGAACGTGGGGATTGGTCGCTGGGTGAGGGGCCCCGCCCTCCTAGCCTATATAAGCTGGAGGGGACAGGGTCAAATTCCCTTTTGCCATTCGGGCTCGCCTGAAGAAGGCTAGATAAATAGCCGAAACGTCGCGATATGCCCGATTACATTATATAAATATATATTATAAATAAACTGCCGGCATCATTTGTGGGTGTGATGCGTCCGAGCACATGGTTTATTTTTCTCCGTCTACATAGACGTTGAGACAGACCTATTTTAGGTCACAATATGGCAAATAAAATAATTAATAAATAAGCAGCCGGCATCATTTGAGGGTGTGATGCGTCTGAGCGCAATGTTTATTTATTTTTCTCCGTCCATACAGACGTTGAGATAAATTAGAATATGCCCCTTACCTGACACGCACTAAAACCTACCCCTGTTTTTTGGCACAGACCCCTCCCTGAAATAGCCCGGGTCATCATAGCCCTAGCTGGGATTTTTTACAGAGACCACAAAAATGTCTTGACCATGCGCTGGCTTTCCTCGATAAGTGTTGGCTGTCGTGTATGATTTGGGTGTATGTGTGAGACTCGTGGCGGCCAGTACAACTCTGGACAGTGCATAACCGTTTCCGAATCCTTCGGGATTCGGATCCTGGATTTCATTCCCCTAACCCTAACCTAACCCTAACCCTAACCCTAACCCTAACCCTAACCTAACCCTAACCCTAACCCTAACCCTAACCCTAACCCTAACATAGACGTTGAGACAGACCTATTTTAGGTCATAATATGGCAAATAAAATTATTAATAAATAAGCAGCCGGCATCATTTGAGGGTGTGATGCGTCTGAGCGCAATGTTTATTTATTTTTCTCCGTCCATACAGACGTTGAGATAAATTAGAATATGCCCCTTACCTAACACGCACTAAAACCTACCCCTGTTTTTTGGCACAGACCCCTCCCTGAAATAGCCCGGGTCATCATAGCCCTAGCTGGGATTTTTTACAGTGACCACAAAAATGTCTTGACCATGCGCTGGCTTTCCTCGATGAGTGTTGGCTGTCGTGTATGATTTAGGTGTATGTGTGAGACTCGTGGCGGCCAGTACAACTCTGGACAGTGCATAACCGTTTCCGAATCCTTCGGGATTCGGATCCTGGATTTTCATTCCCCTAACCCTAACCCTAACCCTAACCCTAACCCTAACCCTAACCTAACCCTAACCCTAACCCTAACCCTAACCCTAACCCTAACCTAACCCTAACCCTAACCCTAACCCTAACCCTATCCTGGATTTTCATTCCCCTAACCCTAACCCTAACCCTAACCCTAACCCGAAAACTTATATAAATAAGCTTAAAAAAATAAACTGCCGGCATCATTTGAGGGTGTGGTGCGTCCGAGCACATGGTTTATTTTTCTCCGTCCATACAGACGTTGAGACAGACCTATTTTAGGTCATATATGGCAAATAAAATTATTAATAAATAAGCAGCCGGCATCATTTGAGGGTGTGATGCGTCTGAGCGCAATGTTTATTTATTTTTCTCCGTCCATACAGACGTCGAGATTAATTAGAATATGCCCCTTACCTAACACGCACTAAAACCTACCCCTGTTTTTTGGCGCAGACCCCTCCCTGAAATAGCCCGGGTCATCATAGCCCTAGCTGGGATTTTTTACAGTGACCACAAAAATGTCTTGACCATGCGCTGGCTTTCCTCGATGAGTGTTGGCTGTCGTGTATGATTTAGGTGTATGTGTGAGACTCGTGGCGGCCAGTACAACTCTGGACAGTGCATAACCGTTTCCGAATCCTTCGGGATTCGGATCCTGGATTTTCATTCCCCTAACCCTAACCCACTTGTGGGGGTGCAAAACAATATCTCGAAAAGGGGAGGAGCTAGAGGGATGGGACCAGGGTTAGGGGTCCCTAACCCTAACGCCCAATCGACAGGGCGTGGCCTAATTAGTATAAGGGCGAAGTTTCTGCCCCCTAGGACCAAAGGGCGCGGAGTTACGGGGGGGTGCACTTCAAGGGGGTGCACTTTTCATTTTTATCCCTATAACCTAACCCTAACCTAACCCTAACCCTAACTAACCTAGCCCTTACTCCTACCCGGCACAAACCCACTCGCATCAATCCTATTGACCAAAACCCTAAATTCAAAATTCCATTAGACAAAAAAATAGATACCAATATAAGCCCTACTCTTACAATACCCCTTATAAAAAAAACATATAGGCTATACTTGCGCGTCAAGTAACCAATTAACCAAAAAAATCCCAAAAGAAAACTCCTAACTCAACCCATACAACTAATATTATCTAGGACAGGGTGACTAACAACCCACACACAAACTCCACCCACAAACCCAATTCCTGACCAAGATTTCAACCCTTAAAGCCAGACAGGAAGTTGTCGTATTTCATTAACGAAAGATATTACCGTATCAGGACAAAGACCAAAAGTACCGTCCTAATCACCACTCCTGACCACCCCAAACCCAATCGACTCGGACCTTTCCTTCAAAGTATGCGTCCGCTTTTATAAAAGCACTTTTTTTTATAAAAACGCCTATATCTCAGAAAGGAAAGCACGCACCAAGGCCAAACTCAACCTCAGAACATCTCTCTGTAATACCCATCACACCATAAAACCCTGAACCTCTGGGACCTTTCCTTACCAAATGCACCATTTTCTATCAAGCCGCACATCGCGGCCTATGGGGGCGCTAGAGTCTCACACAGGGGCACGTTCAATAGGCCCTATCCTCACCCTTCTTTGACGTGAATATCAACACTATAGCTCAACTTAACACAGAGATATAGCCAATCTAAGTTGGCACCCTGATAATCACCCTTTCAATCATTTATCACCTTTTACATAGACTTCAAATTCCCTGACCTTTACCACATACCAAAATACTCCACCTATGGGAGGATTGCAATGCTGGATCAGGATTATCGGGCTTCGGCTTGGTTCGCTGGTCCAGAGCAAGTTCAGATTGGAAACTTTGCAATTCCTAAAAACCAGGAAAGGAAACAAGAACAATCACTTTCATCAGTAAAACTTACCCATCAGACTAACCAAACCGAAAAGAACGGATTATAACAAACTTTACCCCAGTGTTCATAATTGATGGAAACATAAAGACAGAATTTTCTTAAAATAACAAAACCAAAAGATAAATTAAGCTACTCAACTTGCCCATAAGCCAAAAAAGGCATTGCTCCTAGACAGGAGCCAATCACAAGCAACACAGTATAGTCTGACATGCGCCGGCCAGTGCCTCTCCTCACTCTCCCTACTACAAACCTTTCCAGACGAGTTCTGGATTGGGGGGAGATGTTGTAATTTTCCCTAACCTAACCCTAACCCAGGAAATACAAAGTATTAGCAAAGGTGAAGTTAGGAGAGCTTTGAAAAGGATAGAGAGAGCAAGGCTAAGGGGAGAAGTGGACATTTGTGAGCAGCAGTATGGTTTCATCCCAAGAAAGAGCACAACAGATGTGTTATTTGCTTTGAGAAAGTTAATGGAGAAGTACAGAGAGGGTCAGAAAGAGCTCCATTGTGTCTTTGTAGATTTAGAGAAAGCATATGACAGAGTGCCAAGAGAGGAGCTGTGGTATTGTATGAAGAAGTCTGGAGTGGCGGAGAAGTATGTTAGAGTGGTACAGGATATGTATGAGAGCAGTATGAAAGTGATAAGATGTGCCGTAGTTGAGACAGAGGACATCACGGTAAAGGTGGGACTGCATCAAGGATTGGCTCTGAGACCCTTCTTGTTTGCGGTGGTGATGGACAGGCTGACAGATGAGGTCAGACAGGAATCTCCATGCACTATGATGTTTGCGGATGACATTGTGATCTGTAGTGAGAGCAGGGAACAGGTGGAGGAAAGTCTAGAGAGGTGGAGGTTTGCTCTGGAGAGAAGAGGAATGAAGTTTATTCACAGCAAGACAATGCATGTGTGTGAATGAGAGAGAAACAAGTGGAACAGTGAGGTTTCAGGGAAAAGAGGTAAAGAAGGTGCATGATTTTAAGTACTTAGGGTCAACAGGCCAGAGCAATGGGGAGTGTGGAAAAGAGGTGAAGAAGCGTGTGCAGGCAGGTTGGAATGGGTGGAGAAAAGTGTCAGGTCTGTTGTGTGAGAAAAGAGTACCAAGCAAGAATGAAAGGTGTACTGATACTGACCAGCGATGTTGTATGGTTTGGAGACAGTTGCACTGAGGAAAAGCTAGAGGTAGCAGAGCTGAACATGCTGAGGTTCTCTTTGGGAGTGATGAGACTGGATAGGATCAGGAATGAGTACATTAGAGGGACAGCACATGTGAGATGTTTTGGAGACAACATTAGAGAGGCCAGGCTGATATGGTTTGGACATGTTGATAGGAGGGAGAGTGAATATATTGGTAAAAGGATGCTGAGGTTAGAGCTGACAGGTAGGAGGTCGAGAAGACCAAAGAGGAGTTTTATGGATACAGTGAAGGAGGACATGAAGGTAGTCAGTCTGAGAGAAGAGGATAGGACTAGATGGAGGCAGGTGAGTCGCTGTGGCGACCCCTGAAGGGAACAGCTGAAAGAAGAGCATATCCTCACTAACTAAAACAGAAACAGATAAAAGGTGCACAAACACAAGTAGATCATAGTTGCATAAATGTATAAAAAAGTGCCTTATTAGGTAAATTAAACCACTTTGAAAACATTTTGAGAAGCACCATGCAACCATCCCTAAAGCTTTAATACACACATTGATAAATACATCTCTGCTCCCCAATTCTCCCTGATTGCGGGATACCCCTATATATTGGAGCTGAAGTGGCGTTGGATATGCAGCAGCAGATGAATGACTACACCCGGTTCTGCTGTTATAGCAGAATAACTCACATTGGTTAACCAGAGGCGGCATTGAAGGATGGCCAAACTCTCCACCATAAAGCTGGTGGTGAACATTGCTCAACAAGTAAAAAACTATTTACACATAAGAGTTAAATTTGTTGACCACTAAAAAGTTCTTCACATTTCCAGAAGGTCAAAGTAAATAAATTAAGTTCCCAATTAACACAACTGGCCATTTTAATCATGGAATACATTTCTGCATTTCTTTGTTTTTTACATTTGTAACATTTTTAAATATTAAAACAGACCAAGTAAAACATCAGGTACAAATACAAATGGGCAAAAAGCCATAGAAAATAACAAAGCAGAAATAACAGTCACAATACAAAAAGGCATTAAAAACAAAAATACAAATGCATACACAAGGCAGTCAGAGAGAAAGAAAAATGCCTAAAAAGGGAAATAAATAAATAACAAGACCAGTAAGTTTATACAGTACCCTAAAGCAAAGGTTTAACAGTACAAATAGGAAGGGGCTTTAAAATAGTAAAGTCAATCAAGACAGGATCAAGAAAATAAAAATATAGCATATTTGCTCAAATGCAAGGAGTAAAGGACAAATCAAATTACAAATGCGGTTTAAAAAAAAAGTCTTGGAAATTGGAATATATATTGGCAGACAAAAAAAAACTATAAAATCAGAAAATACAACAACAGCAAACAAATCTTAAATGGATACCAGAGGTGAAAACAAACACAAAAAGCAACCCTTTCATAGGGACAGTGTTGAGTGGTAGAGTGATGAGAATGGACTAACCCTAGATAGATGGCCATTTTAAGCGAGGAATTAATTTTTTCTGCATTTCTTAGTTTCTTTTATATTTATAAATATTAAAACACACCAAGTAAAACATCAGGCACACATACAAATGGGCAAAAAGCCATAGAAAATAAAGCAAAAATAAAAGCGCACACAATACAAAAGGCATTAAAAACAAAAATACATACAAAAGGCAGTCAGAGAGAAAGAAATGTGCATAAATCGTTCATAAATAAAAAATAAAAAAGGAAACACCACAAAATACAGCAAAGACCAGCAAGTTCATACAGTACTTTAAAGCAAAGGTTTAACAGTAAACATAGGAAGGGGCTTTACAATAGTAAAGTCAATGGAGACAGGATCATAAATACTTTTAAAAAAAGCACATTTTCTAATAAATGAAAGGAGCATAAATAAATAAAAAATTAAAGAAAATTACAAAGTGTAAAAAATGTAGTGGATATGGGGAAAAAAAAAGTCAGACAAAAAGTGCTAGAGATGAATGAAACAAAACAGAAAACACAAAAACAACAAAGTCAAACAAGTATTAAATGGATACCAGAGGTGAAAAACCCAAAAAGAAACCCTTTCATAGGGATGGTGTTAAGACAAATTAATGCAGTCAAAGATTTTTTTTTTTAAGCTGTATGGGAAGATTTTACACAAGTTGCCAAAATAGCTTACAATTTACCTTTTGGGGAACCAACTCAGTTATTAATTCCTCTCCCTCACGTCATTCCAAACCCACAAGCTAAATAAATCTCAGGCAAAAAAAAAAAAATGCACAAAGTGTAACGGATATCCACTGGAGGAGAGTTGCAGAACGCAAGTGCAGTCTAATTTTAAATATGAACATAAACAAAACAAAGGAAATCAAGAACTTGATTTGAACCATGAACAGACACTCACCAACAGCAGGTCACCTCTAACAACACTAGACCAGGGCTTAAAGAGGGCTTAAATACACAAGGCCTAATAACTAAACCAGACACACCTGTGAACAATGAACAAAACAATGAACCAATGAGAACACAGAGCACAAGAGCTAGAGAAGCACATGACATGATCACATGACGGCATGGGAACCACATGACAAACCAGGAAACATGACTGAGATCAACTTCAAAATAAAAGACAAGAAACGAACAGGAAACACGATAAAGAACATTGGCTAATAAAAGGCAAAGTGTGTAAATATGAACAACAAGAAATAAAACTACAAGCAGGACAAAAAATTGAGAATAACAAAAAAAAGTGTAATTTTGGTATTTGTTAAATTTTTTGGTTTGTCTAAGATGAGTGTGAGAAAGGAATATAAGAGATGAAGACATGAATCCAAAAGCAAACACTTATATGGGTGTGATGTCACAGGTCTTATAATACTCCAGGGAGAAAATGCAGATGACCTGATCAAGAACAACCTTGCCAGTGTTATCTTCAGAAATGTCAGCATATTCCACATCAGATACAGAGGCGTGGAACTGCCTGTGTTGGTTATTAAAAAGGGTTCAGGATAGCGCTCAATATCTGAGCAGCATTAAAAGCTACTCGGGATGTCGCGATATACCGGCATTGGCGATAACCGTGATATTCAAAGGACCAAATATGGACATTGTGTTAATTTCGAAATGGAAGATACATTTCGATTTTGCACTTATTTCTTCTATTCATAACTTTATTCCGGGAGCTATTTACAATTGCACTTTAACCAGGGCAGTTTGAAGCGCGCTGTAGGCAATTGTCAGCCGTTATTAAATAATAATTGTTGGCTTTTAGCACAGGTAGTGAGTGATAGTTTGGTTTCGATTTGAGTCATTGGCAGCCTGTTGCGTAGATTAATCATTGGGATAATTATAAAAGCGTCCACACCTGTTCTCACTCAAGTAGTGATCAGTGTGTATTTAATAAGCGTGTCAGCGCTGTCGCGGTAGCGTCAGCGGGAGCGTTCAGCCCTCGTGTGAAGACCGACGAGTGTAAAGACATCTTTTTCGACTCGACCTACGATCGACTCAACCCTAGAACGAACACCGAGAACGGACGTAAGTATTTATTTCTCTATCCTCTTTTTCCTTTTCTCTTTTCTCACAATGTGCTTTCAATACATACCCACTATTTCTAACCCACGCTCCACTATCAGACGCAGACGGCAGCGAAACACTGCTAATCTGCGTCCTATTCCTTCCTCTACTAATATTCCTCCCTCCTTTTCTCTGGGTCTATGGAATTGTCAGTCAGCTGTAAACAAAGCTGACTTCATTCCAGCCTTTGCCATTCATTCCAATCTGAATATCTTTGCCTTGACTGACACCTGGATCCGTCCAGAAGACTCAGCAACTCCTGCTGCTCTCTCTAACAATTTCTCTTTCTCACACACCCCTCGCCACACTGGCAGGGACTCCTCACAGGGACTCCTCTCCACTGGTTTGAGTCCTATCTCACAGGTAGGTCTTTTAAAGTTGCCTGGAGAGGAGAGGTATCCAAAACACATCAACTGACCACAGGGGTCCCTCAGGGCTCAGTGCTTGGACCTCTCCTCTTCTCCATTTACACTACATCACTGGGACCCATCATTCAGGCACATGGCCTCTCATATCATTGCTATGCTGATCGATTGATTTTTTGTTGAACTATTACTAGTGTCAAAGCACAACATATGGACCTAGACAAAAGAGAACTGGAGCGCTGCTGGAATCCCTTGCACCCTCTGGTGCTCTTGGAAGGGTTTATTGTTACTATGTCCATAACATTTTTCTTTTGTTGTTTTAGAACTATCTTGACAATAAATTCAGAAGTAAGATGGGTAACTAGCCTATTCACATTTATTGACTTTAGGGACATAATTGTATGGAGTACACAAGATGTTTGTATTAGTGTCACTCCTATTTTTTCCACTTGGAGATCTCTTATTTTACCTTGTATTTGTATGGTTTAACTTTTGGCATTAGCCATTATCTGAACTATTGCCTCTAGTGGCCAAAAGTTTTTGCTGCAAGTGCCAGAGTGTCACACCTGAAACCAATGCAACTATAAGTAGTGCTTGATCCTGTCTGTTTGTTACTAACACCCTGATGAAGCCCAATGGGCCGATATGCGTTGGTGTTTTAATGTTTTAGCCCTACCAATAAAGGCTTTTTTTTTCTTTTGCATCCTATTGAGTGCCTGGACTTGGATTTTTTCCTAATTCTTTCACGACTTATGGACACTGTGTTAATTTAGGGTGTGGCGATATACCAGTATTGGCAATAACCACCATATTTAAAATTAATAGGACTCTTATGATAACATGACACGTAAATACTGCAGTGTCCCGAGTCCGACTGGAGCCTGTGTTTCTTTTCTTTTTCTTTCTCCCTATTGCAGACTGTTGCAGCCATAAAAACAGCTCAGCTTGGTTTTTAATGTCAAAGTACTAATATTAAAGAGCATATTGCAGGTTAAAAAAAATTTGAGATAAACATATAACCTTGTATGAAAATGCCATATGAAAAGGTAATGCAGGACTTAAAATGTTTTTAAAAGACATAAGAGCACAAATTTTTGAAGATAAAGTGGCCGTTTCGTTGCCTGTTTGTAAAACCGCTGTTTTTTTTTTACATCGCGTCATATTACGTCACGAGAGGGAGTCGTCTGCCAAGCTCTGCATTGGCTCAGTGCAGAATAGGTTGGTATTCTGTAGTAATCAGTGTATTTTCGGTAGTTTTTCTATTTAAATGTATCATTGTCATGGAAAACTATAGTGTCCAGCCTGTCAGGACATTGAGTCCAGAGGCTTCCTAAAAAAAAAGTTAGAAAAGCTGCATTGTGGGGTTTTGTGCAGGTGAAGAGACGGTACTTCACTTCTGCATGTGTGTGTTCACTTTACACCGCGGATTATCAGCGATATGATGTAGTTTAACATTGCAATACTCATGTAGTTAAAGGATAATATTAAATGATTAAATACTCACACAATACTTCTTGGTTATTGTTTTTACATTAATCAATTTCAACATTGATTAATACAAAGTATGTAGGCTACATAAACACAAATGCATAGTCTCACACTTTAAAAAAAAAAGTCTGGAATTATGTGCTGATAATGTATATTTTATTCAAGCCATGTATACATCGTTCACTCAAATACATACTCAAAACGTCATACATCCCCACACTATCGACGGTGAATCGGCACAAAATAAACCCATAACACAGAATGAGTGAATAAAGGATCACAACAACACGTTATACTGTCTGTGACTCGGCCGCGGCGGAGTGTGACGGCTGGTCGTGGATCCGTCAGACGATCAGCTCGGAGAAACCGCGTGAACTGCATGAGCACCGTAACTGAGGTGATCCGGGCGAACACACACACACACACGAGCGTTCGCGTTAAACAGAGACTGGAGACTCAAACCAGAGACTCAATGTTGCTGCTAGCTTTAGATAGAAAACTTGTGTGCAAATGATTTGTTGAAAAGCATAGAACAGCAGCCTTTTCAACAGAATCAACCAGAGAGGGAGTGAGAGCGCACGTGCGTGTGTGTGTGTGTGTGTGTGTGTGTGTGTGTGTGTGTGTGTAAAAGGCACTGGTTGCAGCAACTGAGCTATAGCATAATAATACTCATAGATCTAGCCTGTGACATTGTTGTGCATGATTTGGCAATAGGGGACAGCCATGCTGGTGAAAATCAAGCCGACTCCTGATTTTTTTGATTTTGTATGTTTAAAAAATATCGTGAGAGAGGGAGGTGCGAGAAACGTGCTCGTGTTTTTCCTCACATGCTGCGAGCCACGACCATACGAGCATCCACAATGTCCACACGAGGGAAAACATCGTCTGCGAGCTCGTACCGTTATGTCAGCACAAACAGCACCGGGTAACGTTACGCCCCGCGCCCGGCTTTAACGTCTAATGTGGGCGAGTGTGACTTAAGCCAGATGGTCTGAACTTATTATTAGTTTCTGTTATTGGTATCAATACTCCTAGATGACCAATAGCAGCTTTGCGATTGCCTGATACATGATAATCATCTGCAAAGTATTGTAATCTGAGCACAGTGTTAGCGTATAATGTTATTCTCTCACCTGCTCTTTTCACCTGCTCTGTTTTCCACTGTTTCTCCTCACACAACAACTCAAATCCTATCCTCTGATGGTTGTTCTGTCTAATCCTGGCCTGTCCCTTATTGTGTGTCATAATTGCATGGCTGTGGTCTGCCATATGAGTATTAATAAACATTTATAATTTCCTCAGCGTCCAAACTGCCATTGCGATCCATTGTTTTCCTATGGTTGAAAGTCACGGCACTCCCTCTCGTTATGTCACTTCCGGTTTGCGCATTTTTAGATACGGAAGTAAAATTTTCTTACAAAAACGACTCAAAAAGCCTTATTAGCGTTTTTACAAGTATATTTTAAAGAAATTCTAAGTCCTACATTATTTTTCTATACACTGACTCACTGGAGTCTCTAACCTGCAATATGCTATTTAAGTTTTGTTTCTTTATCCCTTTAAAACCGAATGTGTCGTCAACGACACAGCCAACCAAGCTGTACCTAGTGTACTTCACCTAGTGCACTACCAAGTATACACTACCTAGTTTATTTCACCTAGTGTGTACTACCTTGTGTACTTCACCTGGTGTACACTTCCTAGTGTACTTCATCTAGTGTGCACTACCTAGTGTTCTTCATCTAGTGTACACTACCTAGTGTACTTCACCTAGTTTATTTCACCTAGTGTGCACTACCTTGTGTACTTCACCTGGTGTACACTACTTAGTGTGTACTACCTAGTGTGCACACCTAGTGTACTTCACCTAGTGTACACTACCTAGTGTACTTCATCTAGTGTGCACTACTTAGTTTGCACTACTTAGTGTGCACTACCTAGTGTGCACTACTTAGTTTGCACTACTTAGTGTGCACTACCTATCGTGCACTACTTAGTGTGTACTACCTAGTGTGCACTACCTAGTGTACTTCACTAGTGTGCACTACTTAGTGTGCACTACCTAGTGTTCACTACTTAGTGTGTACTACCTAGTGTGCACTACTTAGTGTGCACACCCAGTGTACTTCATCTAGTGTGCACTACTTAGTGTGCACACCCAGTGTACTTCATCTAGTGTGCACACCCAGTGTACTTCATCTAGTATGCACTACCTAGTGTACTTCATCTAGTGTGCACTACTTAGTGTGTACTACCTAGTGTGCACTACTTAGTGTTCTTCACCTAGTGTACACTACCTAGTGTGCACTACTTAGTGTGCACACCTAGTGTACTTCATCTAGTGTGCACTACCTAGTGTACTTCATCTAGTGTGCACTACTTAGTGTGTACTACCTAGTGTGCACTACTTAGTGTTCTTCACCTAGTGTACACTACCTAGTGTGCACTACTTACTTACACACTACTTGCACTTGTACTTCATCTAGTGTGCACTACCTAGTGTACTTCACCTAGTGTTCTTCACCTAGTGTACACTACTTAGTGTGCACTACTTAGTGTACTTCACCTAGTATGCACTACCTTGTGTACTTCACCTAGTGTGCACTACCTTTGTACTTCACCTAGTGTGCACTACTTAGTGTACACTACCTAGTGTTCTTCACCAAGTGTGCACTACCTAGTGTTCTTCACCAAGTGTGCACTACCTAGTGTACTTCACCTAGTGTACATTACTACATAGTGTGCACTACCTTGTGTACTTCACCTAGTGTGCACTACCACTGGATCTACCACAAACAAATAACAAAGTGCATGATTATGGAAAGGCAGCAAATTCTGAGGAGCTCAAAATGCCCCTCAGAAGGAGCTACCACCTGTATTGCATTACGGTGTACTCAAACTATAGCAGCTCTCTCCCACATATTCTGCTAGTGTGAAAACACCCTACTGGCCTCACTAAATAATCTTCCACTAACAATTTAGAGTTTTTTTCAAAATGGTCTCACTTTCATCTAATTACAATACACGCCTGTGAGTAAACAACTAAGACTGGCCTACCTGAAGCATCCACAAATAACAATTGAGTGTTTCAAATAACAGTCTCCAATTCACGTTACATCCTGGCTAGAACCTGCTTAGTTACGGTGGGGAGTCAGGCTTTGGCCATGGGACGCTACAGTAGAACTGATGTGTTCTGGCTCGATAAAACAGTCCATATGGAAAGGCAAGGCAAGGCAATTTTATTTGTATAGCACATTTCATACACAATGGCAATTCAAAGTGCTTTACATAGAAATTAATTAAAATAGTGATAACATATGCATAAGAAATAAGAATATCATATGTAGGAATTAAAATAAAAACAAGGCCAATTAAATAGTTGTAAATAGAAATTGAAATAAATAAAATAAAATATATAATGGTGAGTAATAGATCCCTATCTGCCTGATTTCAAATTTGGATACCTCTATCTGAGATGGAGGAGATGGAGCAGCCCAGCAAACACAGTACGTTGTGACAACGTCGTCAGTTAGTCGTCATTTGGTCAGCGTGACATTACTTTATGACAACGTTGTGAGGACGTCGTGGTAAAGTTCCATTTTTAAAAATTTTGGCTAACGTTCCAGAAACGTTGTGGGCACGTCCTCAAAAGACGTCGCTAGTTTATCCCTCAGAGAACGTTGTAAGGACGTCGCGGTAAAGTTCTATTGTTTTAGAATCTTGGCTAACGTTCCAGAAACGTCATGGGCACGTCCTCAAAAGACGTCGCTAGTTTATCCCACAGAGAACGTTGTAAGGACGTCGTGGTAAAGTTCCATTTTTTTAGAATCTTGGCTAACGTTCCAGAAACGTCATGGGCACGTCCTCAAAAGACGTCGCTAGTTTATCCCACAGAGAACGTTGTAAGGACGTCGCGGTAAAGTTCCATTTTTTTTAAATCTTGACTAAAGTTGCAGAAATGTTGTGGGCACGTCCTCAAAAGACGTCGCGTGTTTATCCCACGGAGAATGTTGTAGCGACGTGGCCCACTGGTCTTCATAACTTTCCAAATTGCATTATTAATTTACAAGTATTATCAAATGTATGCCATTTTGATTTATATGGGACATTTACTTAATTTATCAAATATTCTAAATGAATCCATGTTTGCAAATCGTATTGGCAAAAACAATAAAAAATCTAACAAAAGAAAAAAAACACAATTGTCCCACTATCACGTGCGGTGCCGGGAGTGGCATTTTGCATCTGAGCGGGTCATAGAACTTCAAAATGAGTTCTAAATTCATTATTTATTATTCTTGATTTGTATTCATGTAATTCTTGCTGCGTGACTTTGACGTGGTGATGGGTCAAACACTGGAGCGGCGCGGAGTTGCCATGGAAACGGTGCAGCAACACAACAGACAAGCCGCAAAACTTCCTCTGTCGTTGTTGTTTTCACTATAATTTCAGGTGAGTTGTCTTTAAAGTTACACAAATAATACACACAACTGTTACTGACATTTTCCTGACATTTCTTATGTGTCATTGACACGCTTCTGTTCTGTTGAATATTTACTTTATAGAAATGTAGAGTCTTTGGAAAAAAGTCCGTATAGCACATCAACCGTTTTCCGAACAGTAAGTTAAGTTAACGAGGCTAACGTTAACTCTATAAAGTTAATCTCTTGTTTAGGCTTTGAGTCACATGTGTAAATGTAGTTTTATCAAGTTTTTTTTTTCTTCTGGGAATTGAATGGGTCATTGAAGGTGGCTAATTAATTCAACTAACGTTAACGTTATGTGTTTGTTGTTAATCGACGAAGCCACTTACATTAACTTAATATTAACACGGAGCGCGAAAAAAACGTGTTAACATATAATAAAATGTTCTGTGATTTTCAGAAGGGACAAAATAACCCCTCTACAACAGAGGTGAAGCTCCCAGCAAGTTTCCAACATTTCTGAAGGAAGCTGCTGAAAGAGAAGTAGAAAACACAGGTGAACTGAAAAAGGTGATTGATTAACCTTGTCCATTTTTAACAATATTTCAACCCATTCTTTCTCTTTTCTGCATTTAACCTTTGCTGTAGCTTCTTTCCTTTTAATAAACCTGGCGTTGTATAATTTATATATTTGGCTCTGATAAAGTGTTGATGCTTCCATGCTGATGCCCTGCAGCCTGCACTGTAAAGTTAGCAGAGTTGGAGCAGATCTCCTGTCGGACAACATCTCTTAAATGGTGAGGATTTACTCACCTGCAAGCCATCCTATGTGTAAGTTATATGACATTATTCTTTCAGACGAACACAATCAGAGTTATATAAAGAAATGTCCCGGCTCTTCCAAGCTTTATAATGGCAGTGAATATTGCTTGGTTTGCTTGGTGATATGCGGTAGGCTACGCAAGTCGACTTGCGCTAAAAAGGGTGACCCCCCCCATGCTATGTTTTGTTTTGCTCTAATTTCTGTACTTCTGCGTTCGTCAATACGCATGCGTCAAGGGTTATTCTTTTTAGCGCAAGTCGACTCGCGCATTGCTGACCACTGGAAGCTAGTTATTTTAGTCTATAAAGTTTTAAATATGGATATTTTTCTCACACAAACATGCCACTTTGCTTCAGATGACCTTTTTTAAACCCCGGAGCTGTGTGGCGCAATTATATGATGGATAGATGCACTTTTATGGACTTCAAAAATGAAGCATTCACTGCCATTATAAAGCTTGGATTAGCCAGGACATTTTTAAATATAACTCTGATTGTGTTCGCCTGAAGAACCTAGGGATGGCTTGGGGGTGAGTAAATCATGGGATATTTTTCATTTTGGGATGAACTAACCCTGGCATTATCACCATGTGACTAGTAAGTAAAACCTCAAACATACAATAATGTTCAAAAGTTTGGTTTTGGTACAATTCTTTGAAAAAGGTCTCTAATGCTCACCAAGATTGCATTTGCTTGATTAAAAAAAATCAGTAAAATCTAATATTGAAATAATATTTAAATTCTAAATAATTGGGTTCTATTTGAATATATTATAAAATGTAGTTTATTCTTGTGATCAAAGCTTAATTTTCAGCATCATTACTCCAGTCTTCAGTGTCACATGATCCTTCAGAAATCATTCTAATATGAGGATTTTATTCATCAAAGAATCCTGAAAAATGCACCATGGTTTACACAAAAATATGAAACAGCACAACTGTTGTCAACACTGCTAATAATCATAAATGTTTTTGTGAGCAGCAAATCATCATATGAGAATGATTTCTGAAGGATCATGTAACACTGAAGACTGGTGTATTGATGTTGAAAATTCAGCTTTAATGACAGGAATATTAAAATAATAATAATAAGAATAATAATAATTTTACAATGTAAAATAGCTGTTTTCAATTTAAAGGGTTAGTTCTACCAAACCTTTAAATCCTGTCATCAACTCCTCTCCCTCATGTTGTTACAAACCTGTAAGACCTTCATTCATCTTCAGACAGCAATTTAATTAACACTTTCAAGGCCCAGAAAGGATGTAAAGACATCAATAATTACAACGTTAAGGAGACTGGCACAGGCTAGATCAAAATTGTGGAATTAAGTTATTTTTGCACACAAAAAGTATTCTTGTTGCTTCGTAACATTAAGGTTGAACCACTGGAGTCACATGGACTATTTTAACAATGTTTTTACTACCTTTCTGGGCCTTGTGTTGCAGTTTATGGAGGGGTCAGAAAGCTTTTGGATTTCATCAAAAATATTTTCATTTGTGTCTGAAGATGAACAAAGGTCTTACAGGTTTGGAACAACATAAGGTGAGGAATTCATGACAGAATTTACATTTTTGGGTGAATTATCACTTAAATATATATTACAGTTTGTACTGTATTTTTGATCAAATAAATGCAGCCTTGGTGACTGTTGAGTAAAAGAGACTCTTTCAAAAGCATAAAAACACAGATTAGCAACATTAATAAGGTTCTCCTCTGTTTCAGCTGCCAGAAAATGATGAAGATGTGACAGTGTAGCTCGGGATAAGGAAGAGGAGGAAGAGGAGGAAGAACATGTAAGTAAAAAAAAAAAAATTATACCTTTTTAACAAAAAGCAATACACCTACAATAGTATGGCTTTTTTTCAGCTTCCAGTTTACAAAGATCCAAAGTGAATATATAGAGGCCATCCTCCTATCCTATCCTCAGAAGACCCTGCCCTCCGCTGGTGGGGTAAGAAAGACCCTCTTCCTCTTCTCTCACAGCTCTCCATCTCCCTCTGCCTCATCAACACTGTCTGAAGCTTTTTCCACAGCTGGGACACAGTCAGGAATGAGAGGTCTCAGATTCTTCCTGAGAAAGTCATCATGCTCATTTTCTTGAACAAAAAAAAAACCTGTTGATGTATATTTTGCTCCAATAACACAGAAAAGATGCTAGGACTCTATGTAGTGTTTTTTTACATATTTCTTTATGAACGTAGGACTATAGCTCAAGGACTATATATCTTTTGTAATTGTCACATTGTTCAGGTTTAGCTACAGGTAGTGAAGCAATAAAGCACATCACCACCAGACATTTGTAGCAGGTGCCTCACAGGACACGCAGGACATTTCTGCAAATAAAAGTAATAATAAAGAAACTGATAACTCTTTTTTTCCATGTCTTTTTTGTGCTAAATTATTGAGAGTAGTACCAATATGAGTATTGATACGTATAAGTGAGAAAATCCTTAACTACTCCCTAATAAGACAATAAAATATTTTAATAATTGGTTACATTTCTTATGTTGTTTGTTTAATTAATGAATGGACGTGTTACATTTCTGTACTCATAATTTGTTGACACTTTACACTGTTTAAATGTTGACTTAATATTTGTACAAAGTAACACTGAATAAATGCTGATTATTAAATTAATGCAGTGTGGTTTTGAGCCATTTTCTATTACAATTTAATAGGGGTTTGTATCGTTTTTTATTATCTACGAGTACATAATCCCTAAATATATTAACTAAAATCAAAACAAATGTATTAATAAGGTTTTACAGCAGAGAATTCAATGTTTGAGTGTATCAGTTCTATGTGGATTTCAAGGTTATGGACCAAGCACATCTTCATTTCCCGGACTAAAGGTGAGATTATTCAAATAAAGGTGGACGTGGTATTTTGGTCGTTAGGACGTACCTGCCACGTTCCAGCGACATATCATAATCACGTCGCCACGACGAATACAGGAATCACAAAGTTACGTCGCTGGAACGTTACCTGGTATGTCGCTGCGACTAATATGGTCCATTGAGGTTACGTCCTCACAACATGCCAGTTTGGTCGTTGAGACGTGATCATCACGTTATAGCAACGTACCAGTATAACGTCGTCACGACGATTATGGGAATCACAAAGTTACGTCACTGGAACGTTATTAGGTACGTCGCTACGACGAATATGGTCCTTTAAGGTTACGTTCTCACAACGTGCCAGTTTGGTCGTTGGGACGTGCTCGTCACGTTCCAGCAACGTCCCACTATAACGTCGCCACGACGATTATGGGAATCACAAAGTTACGTCATTGGAACGTTATTTGGTACGTCGCTACGACGAATATGGTCCGGTCCGGTTACGTCTTCACAACGTAACTGTGTTAGCTGGGAGGTTCACAATGTCTCCTTGACCTTACAAGTTGGTCCAAGACGGGCTCCTGTAGGGGTCGTTACCTTTGCCCCGCAGGGCCTCCCCTTTCCTGAGTCCGCTTCACTGTCTGCTACTGCAAGCAGAATGAAGCGAAGCATGCTGCTCTCCTTTTCCAATCTCTTCCAGTCAGACAGCTCTAACCAAAAATAATATTCAACAGATGCATAAGAAATAAAAATACACAGTTGCTACGAGAATTAAAAATAATAAAATTATGAACCAAAGATAAGAACAAAGGTAAACTAAAATACTTATAAAAGAATACAAGGATCATGCATAGAGAAGATAAGGTGCAATCAGTCTGACGTACAGTGCTCAGAGCTCATTCAGTAAATGCTCAGCTGAACAGATGTGTTCTGAGTCTGGATTTGAATGTGGCTACTGTTGGAGCACATCTGATCTGTTCAGGAAGCTGGTTCAGCTGCGGCTGGCATAATAGCTAAAGGCAGACTCTCCTTGCTTTGAGTGAACTCCTGGTATTTCTAACTGACTTGATCCTGCTGATCTGAGTGATCTGTTGGGTTTGTATTTAATCAGCATATCTGCGATGTATTGAGGTCCCAGCTCATGGAGTGATTTATAAACAAGTAGTAGAACTTTAAAATCAATCCTAGATGTAACTGAAGCCAGTGTAAAGACCTGAGGACTGGTGTGATATGGTCATATTTTCTGGTTCTGCTCAGAATCCTGGCAGCAGCGTTCTGTATGAGCTGCAGCTGTCTAATGGTCTTTTTGGGAAGGCCGGTGAGAAGGCCATTACAATAGTTTCTCTAAGTCTTGCCTGGAAACAAAGCATCTGATTCTTGCAATATTTTTCAGGTGATAGTAAGCTGATTTAGTTATTGCTTTGACATGACTACTGAAACTCAGGTCTGACTCCAAAATCACACCAAGATTCCTGACTTGATTTTTTGTTATCAGGCCTTTAGCCTCAAGATATGCGTTCACCTTGAGAATTTCATCTTTGTTTCCAAATGTGGTGATTTCAGTTTTGTCTTTGTTTAACTGAAGATAGTTTTGGCACATCCAGTTGTTAACTTCATCAATGCATTTGCACAGGGAGTCAATGGGGCTGTAGTCATTAGGTGACAGTGCTAAGTAGAGCTGGGTATCGTCAGCATAGCTGTGGTAAGCAATATTGTTCTTTTTCCTTATTTGGCTTAGCGGCAGCATATAATAATAATAATAATAATAATAATAATAATAATAATAATAATACGTTTTATTTATATAGCGCCTTTCCAGAGCTCAAGGACGCTTTACAATAAACAAACAACAATAAAGCCAAATGACAAACAGAGTAGACAGAACAACAGTAGGCAATTGAGAGTGCAAGTATAATAATACAGAAATCGGAGTGAGAAAAAAAAAAAAAAAAACATCTTTAAGACCTATAACATTCAGAAAAGAGGTGTGTTTTGAGCATGGATTTGAAATCAGAGATGGTGGCAACAAAACAGAGTGGTCGGGGTAGAGAGTTCCATAATTTGGGTGCTATTACACTGAATGATCTGCCCCCCATTGAAGCAAGGCGATGCCGAGGGACAACGAGAAAGTTGGAATCAGCAGATCGTAGAGAGCGAGTAGGGTTGAAGGGGAGAAGCAAGTCACAGAGGTAAGGGGGAGCAAGGCCGTGCAGAGACTTAAAAGTGAGAAGAAGAATTTTGAATTTAATACGGTAAGACACAGGAAGCCAGTGAAGATCATGCAGAATTGGGGAAATATGAGCAGAACGTTTGGTGTGGGTGAGCAGTCTGGCAGCAGAGTTCTGAATATATTGTAATTTTGAAATGGAGCTAGCTGGTAGGCCAATGAAAAGTGCATTGCAGTAATCAAGACGTGATGTGACAAACGCATGGATGAGTGTTTCAGCATCAGAGATACTGATAAAGGGACAGAGTTGAGCGATGCAACGTAGATGAAAGAATGCTAATTTGGTGACGGAATGAATGTGAGAGTGGAAAGATAAAGAGGAATCAAAAATGACACCAAGATTTTTAACAGTAGTAGATGGTTTGATAAGAGTGCCAGCAGTCTCACAGGTGAAGTTGGTGGGAATTTTATTAGTGAGTGATGAAGGTCCAGTGAAAATAATCTCAGTTTTGTCCATGTTGAGTTTTAGAAATTTTGAATGAAGCCAATGTTTTATTTCATGTACACAAGCAGAGATTTTGTCAGTTGTGAATGATAAAGTGGATGTACAGGTAGTGTATAATTGAATGTCGTCAGCGTAAAAATGATATTTAAAACCATGACGGCGTAGGATCTCACCAAGAGGTATGATATAGATTATAAATAATAATGGCCCAAGAACGGATCCCTGAGGGACACCTTGCTTCAGGGGGACAGTGGGTGAGCGGAAATTCTGAAGAGAAACGTAGAACAGTCTGTCAGAGAGATAGGAGGAGAACCAGGAAAGAGCAGCACCAGAAATACCCACATCCGAAAGGCGCAGAATGAGTATACAGGTTAAACAGGAGAGGTGCTAGAATTGACCTTTGTGGGACTCCGCATGTCATGGATGTCCACTCAGATTTATGGTCTCCTATACTCACATAATAACCTCTCCCTTCTAAGTATGACCTGAAACATTTGAGGACCATCCCAGAAAGCCCAACCCAGTTTTCCAGCCTGTATAGAAGTATGGTGTGGTCAACAGTGTCGAATGCAGCACTGAGGTCGAGTAGAACCAGAATTGATGTTTTGCCTGTATCAGTATTTAAGCGAATATCATTTATAATCTTTATGAGCGCTGTCTCTGTGCTGTGATGCGGTCGGAAACCAGACTGAAAATTGTCAAAGTATCCGTTTGAGAATTTGCTCAGCTGACTGAAAACAACTTTTTCAATGATTTTGCCTATGAAGGGGAGATTTGAGATTGATTTGTAGTTGCTAAATATGGAGTTATCCAGATTCCTCTTTTTTAGAAGAGGCTTAAGTATTGCAGTTTTAAGGGAGTTTGGAAAAGTCCCATAGAGAAGTGAGAAGTTCACATTTACACTTACATTTATGCATTTAGCAGATGCTTTTATCCAAAGCGACTTACAACTCAGGAGAACAGGAAGCGATCCGTCAAGAAGAGGCAACGAAACACAAAAAGTGCCCTAAATACTAATATTTGTATACCGCTCAGAGTAGCAAAAACCAGAAAAGGGAAGAAGAAAGGAGAGATAGAGGAAGAAAGAGTTTTTTTATTTATTTTTTTATGTAAGATTAAGTGCTTGTGGAAGAGATGAGTTTTTAGCTGTCTTTTGAATGAAGCAAATGATTCTGTCGTGCGTATGGAGGATGGAAGATCGTTCAAACCAACCAGGAACAATGAAGGAAAAAGTTCTAGAGAGGGATTTCATGCCTCTCTGTGATGGTACCACAAGCCTTCGCTCATTAGCTGAGCGAAGGCTTCTGGTGGGGGTGTAGACTCTAAAGAGTGAGTCGAAGTATGCGGGTCCTGAGCTTGTGGAAGATCCATAATCAAGAGTCAAGGCTTTGAATTTGATCCGGGCAGTGAGTAGTAGCCAATGCAGAGAGATGAATAGAGGTGTGACATGAGCCCTTTTGGGCTCATTGAAGACAAGACGTGCCGCAGCGTTCTGGATCATTTGCAGAGGTTTGATTGCACAAGATGGAAGTCCAGCCAGAAGCGCATTGCAATAGTCAAGTCTAGAAATGACCAGGGCTTGGACAAGAAGCTGTGTTGCATGCTCCGTAAGGAACGGTCTCATTTTCCTAATGTTGTGCAATGCAAACCTGCATGACCGAGCTATCTTCTTGGACCGAGCTGTGGTCTTTGAAGGACAGCTGGTCATCAAAGATTACTCCAAGATTTCTGACCGACCCTGAAGGAGTAATCAAAGATGAACCTAGCTGGATGGTAAAATCGTGTTGTATGGTGGGATTAGCAGGGAAAACCAGCAGCTCAGTCTTTGCTAGATTGAGCTGCAGGTGATGTTTTTTCATCCATGCCGAGATGTCCGCCAGACAGTTTGAGATTCGTGCAGCTACTGTGGGATCATCTGGTTGAAATGAGAGGTAGAGCTGTGTGTCATCAGCATAGCAATGATATGAGAGGCCATGTGTCTGAATGATGGGTCCCAGTGATGTAGTGTAAATGGAGAAGAGGAGAGGTCCAAGCACTGAGCCCTGAGGGACCCCTGTGGTCAGTTGATGTGTTTTGGATACCTCTCCTCTCCAGGCAACTTTAAAAGACCTACCTGTGAGATAGGACTCAAACCAGTGGAGCGGAGTCCCTGTGATGCCCAGAGATGAGAGGGTGGACAGAAGATTCTGATGATTCACAGTGTCAAAGGCAGCAGATAGATCAAGGAGGATGAGGACTGATGATTTGGATGCAGCTTTAGCCAGCCGCAGGGCTTCAGTAACTGACAGTAATGCCGTCTCAGTTGAGTGGCCCTTTTTGAAACCTGACTGGTTTACGTCCAGTTGATTAGACTGTGAGAGGAAAGATGAGACCTGGTTGAACACAACTCTTTCAAGTGTTTTTCGCAATTAATAGTAGGAGAGAAACTGGTCTGTAGTTCTCTACAAGTGATGTGTCTAATGTGGGTTTTTTAAGCAGTGGGGTTACCCGAGCCTGCTTGAATGTGGTGGGGAAGATGCCGGTGCAGAGAGATGTGTTGATGATGTGTGTGAGTGCTGGTAAGAGTGTAGGGGAGATGTCTTGTAGAAGATGTGAGGGGATGCGATCTAGAGGACAGGTAGTGGGATGGCTGGAGAGGTGAAGCTTAGATACTTCATCCTCAGTGAGTGTAGAGAAGGAGGAGAGAAGAGGTTTGGCTGTGGATGTGGCTGACTCAAAATTGTGTGTGTGTGGAGGTGTGAACTGACTGCTGATGAGTGTGTTTTTTTCTGTGAAAAAATTGGCAAGATTGTCTGCAGATAGAGAGGTGGTGGGAGGTGGTGGAGGGGGACAGAGGAGAGAGGTGAAGGTTCTGAAAAGTGTGCGAGAGTCTGAGGTGCTGTTGATTTTGTTTTGAGGATTTAGCTGTATGGACGTCCTGTGAGAAGGAAATGAGCAGAGATTGGTACTTACTCAGGTCAGATGGGTCGTTTGATTTGCGCCATTTTCTCTCTGCTGCCCTAAGTTTGGTACGGTGTTCACGAAGAACATCAGATAACCAAGGGTTAGAGGGAGTAGCGCGAGCTGGCCTAGAAGACAGAGGGCAGATAGTATCTAGACAAGAGGTTAAAGTGGAACATAAAGTGTCTGTTGCAGTGTTGACATCCATAGAGGAGAATTGTGTGGGTGACGGAAGAGAGGATGACACAACAGAGGAAAATACAGAAATGATCAGACAGTGCCACATCCTTAATAACAACTGATGAAATGTTTAGACCCTTACTGATAAGTAAATCTAGAGTGTGTCCACGATTGTGTGTGGGTCCATGTACATCATGTGTCAAATCAAAAGTGTTAAGAACAGTCATGAGCTCTTTTGTTGTACTGGATTCAACATTGTCTATGTGAATGTTAAAATCCCCAGCAATAGCAAAACAGTCAAACTCTGAGGAAATTATTGATAACAGTTCTGTAAATTCCTCAATAAAGGCTGGAGAGTATTTCGGAGGCCTGTAAATAATGATAAGCAGGATGCGTGGAGCACCTTTTAACACAATACCCAGATATTCGAAAGACAAATAGTCACCAAATGATACTTGCTTACACTGATAGACATATTTAAAAAGAGCAGCAACACCAAAAAGGCAGCAAAATCTGAGGGGCTCAGAATGCCCCTCAGAATGAGCTACCACCTGTATTGCATTACAGTGTACTCAAACTGTAGCAACTCTCTATAATTATTCTTAATTATTTGTATAAACTATAATACTGATCTGCCAACATTGTCGCTATATGATAAATTAAATAAGCTGATAACATCACAGTTTTCTCCAGAAAGACTGTACAGCCGAATCAAATTTTGTTGCAATATTTTCCTGTTTAACACTGTGAAGCTGCATTGAAACAATCTTCATTGTAAAAGCCCTATATAGTGTACACTAGGTAGTGCAAACTAGGTCAAGTACACTAGGTAGTGCACACTAGGTGAAGTACACTAGGTAGTGCACACTAGGTCAAGTACACTAGTTAGTGTACACTAGGTAGTGTACACTAGGTGAAGTACACTAGGCAGTGCACACTAGGTGAAGTACACTAGGTAGTGCACACTAGGTGAAGTACACTAGGTAGTGCACACTAGGTGAAGTACACTAGGTAGTGCACATTAGGTGAAGTACACTCGGTACTGATTTTGTGTGACAATCCATTAAAACATATCTTTTTATTTATTTATATAAGTTAAAAAATATTATAAATATTATTACTAATACTATTATCGTTATTATAATTCACAGATGATACAGCTACTATTACGATTGTTAACATGAATACTATTGCTATTACTACCACCTCTGCTACTATTATTATTATTACTAATACTATTATCGTTATTATAATTCTCAGATGATACAGCTACGATTACGATTGTTAACATGAATACTATTGCTATTACTACCACCTCTGCTACTATTATTTTTGTTGTTATATTTATTATTATGATGACTACTGCTACTAAAACTCTATTATTACTATTTTCTCCCCCCCCTTTTTTTCTCTTTCTTTTTCTTTTTCTTTTTTTTCTCCTCTCTTTCTCCTCTTCTGTAAGTGTATGTATATCATTGATCCCCTACCTTGTAAAAGTTATTATTTTGTAAATTTGCAATTTTGCTCAATAAAAAAAAAAAAAAAAAAAAAATATGATGATGTTGAGATGTTGAGTACTGACATTAATAAACAGAGTAAAATTATATTTATTCTAAAAAAAACAATTGTTTTGTTACAAAATTACATTTTGTTGCCTGGGGTCTGTGGAGATTCAAAGTGTAATTCCCAAACAAAGACCAGACTTAAAACACTCTCTACGATGAATTTATACACCAGTTCTAAATTATGCTGACTAACCCCGCGGGCACTGAGTTTCCTAAGAAGAAAAAGTTGCTACAAGCATCTTTTAAAAATGTACTCTGAATTTTCAACAAAGCTCACGTGAGAATCCAGAATTGAGCCCAGATATTTAAAATTCTCCACAGTTTCAACTTGTTAATCCTCAAGTGAAAATGGTTGTATCATCAAGTCTCGTTTTATACACAAGTAATTATTTTGTCTTAGCGACATTAATTTCTAATTGGCTAACATGACACCAACTTTCCAAGGCCTTAGTGTGAGCCAGATATGCAGCATCAAGTAGAGGGTTTGTTTGATCCAGTAGGCCAACTAAGGCCATGTCATCAGCGTATTTAAATAGTCTAAAATGTTCCTCCTTAATCTTGAATTACCTACCTAGTGTATTTCACCATCTAGTGTATACTACCTAGTGTACTTCACCATCTAGTGTATACTACCTAGTGTACTTCACCATCTAGTGTACACTACTTAGTGTAGATCAACACCTAGTGTACACTACCTAGTGTACTCCACCACCTAGTGTATTTCACTATCTAGCGTGCACTACCTAGTGTACTTCACCTAGTGTAATTGACCTAGTGTGCACTACCCCACCCTACTGGCCTCACTAAATAATCTTCCAATAACAATCAAGTTTTTCACAAATGGTCTCACTTTCATGTAACTGCAATACAGGCCTGTGAGTAAACAACTAAGACTGGCCTACCTAAAGCATCCTCTAATAACAATCGAGGGTTTCAAAAAACAGTCTCCAATTCACGTTACATCCTGGCTAGAACCAGCTTAGTTTTGGTGGGGAGTCAGGCTTTGGCCATGGGACACTACAGTAGAACTGATGTGTTCTAGCTCGATAAAACAGTCCATTTAGAAAGGCAACAAATTCTGAGGGGCTCAAAATGCCCAAGTTCACATTCAGATTTGTTAGTGATTACTGTCCCTCATCTTTGTCAAAACTGGCCCAGATATATTTTTTAAGAAAACTGGGCCACATTTGCTGCATTGTATTTGGGCCAGTTTAGGTTCACACCCTGGTTAACCAGTGCTGACTTTGCCCTACATTTCCAAGGCATGGCCCAATTTTGGTGTATTGTATTCGGGCCATATTTGCTATGCCATGTATGGACCACTTTAGGTTCACATTCAGATTTGCGAGAGATTACTGTCCCTCACCTTTGCCAAAACTGGCCCAGATATGTTTTTAAGAAAACGGGGCCATATTTTCTTTGCCAAATGTAGCCCAAATTTGGTGTAACGTATTCGGGCCATATTTGCAATGCCATGTGTGGCCCACTTTAGGTTCATATTCAGATTTGTCAGTTATTACTGTCCCTCCCCAGATAGCAAGCATGTTTGGGCCACATGTGGGTATTATCTGGCACATATGGCCCAGATATGGCATGGCTGAACAGATATGGGCCAGAATGTGACCATATTTGTTTTGCCATAACTTTAAAATCTGCGGGAAATGTTCTCTTGGTTCACAACTCATTTTGAGGTATATGGCCCAGATAACAATGTACACATGAGGGCCATATGTGTTTGAGTTATGGCACAAAGTGAGAAAGGCTGACTTGTGGTAAACCTTTGGTTAGGATCGACTAATGGTGCCGAGGTTTCACACCTCAGGTGGTTGCATCTCATTAGTGGAAGGAATCTGACTGATACTACGGCACCATTTTCTCATCTGTTCTCATGAGTTTTCGGTCACGCATATCTTCAGGTATGTGAGGTTTTGGCATTTCAAAGTCTTTTAAAGGTTATTTTGTGCAGCATTATGTATTTGTTTGAGGAGGGTGTCGAATTAACCTCAGTTGAGTGTATTTACCATTTCAATCCTATGTGTAATGCAGCACACAGTCACCGAACGAGTCTTTGATTGATGATTTAAAACTCTGGACTAGTTTTCTTGCATGCGTCCGTTTTGATCTTACAGTGTGACATGGCTTGCAGCACTGATTATGTTTGTACAGCCTGACATGGAACAATCGTGAAGGACTATAATAAATCTAAACGTGTGCCCCCGGGTTAAGTTTTGTTTTGGCCGCAACAAAGTTAATTAGTTTTTTTTTTTTTTTTTTTTTTGGCGCAAAAAATAAATTTATAAATTCAAATCTTAACCTGGCTAATAATAATTACAATTATTAAAAAAAGTGACAAATTGAACTATCCCTTTAATTTAAGATTTATTTTAATCATAATTATGCAGACCTAGCTTCCAGGTTGTATTGCAGTTAATATTATTTAAATGTAACTTTTTATTGCAGGTGCAGTTGGTTGAAACAACGCCAGTCCCAGCAACACACTTCCAACACTGATTAGTTTCACAATTCCCCAGTGTGAGTGTCCGTGCTCACCACCAGAGGGCACTCCAATCCGGACTGTCATTCTATCATAAACTACATTACCCATTATCCTTTGCCAGGACTCATTAGCACTCACTGCTTACACCTGTGTCTTATTATTCTGTTTTCCGTCTGGTTATCTCTGTTATTCACTGTGAAGTCTTGTTTTGTGTACACTGCATTTCTGAGCATTTTCCTCGGTTTCATGTCTCTTGGTTTGTTGGATTTTTTGCCTGTTTCCCAGATTACCCGTTTGCCTGTCTCTCCTGTCTTGTTTGCCTTTTTGGAATTTTTGCTTGTGTATGACCTTTTGCCTGCTTTTGACTACGATTGTGGATTAAATACTGCATTTGGATCTCCTACATTCTGTCTCAGAGTGCTTCTTTACAATTAGAGACTTTTTTTCTCTTTTGAAGTTTTTGTTTATTATCTTTAGCAAGTTACTGTGAGCCCTCCTCCCTTCTACTTTAACTCTCATTGCTAGTTTAGCATAATACACACTTGTAATTTGGTGTCACACTTTGAATGTTATTTATATTAATATAACAGGTTCCTGATTAAATGTAAAGATTTGTCAAACGTAAATTATTGAATACATTTTTGTTGTTGAGTGTTGTATTTACAATGGAGTTAATAAGACTTTTACATAATGCTCAAGTTGCATGTGGGCCACATAAGGGCCATTAGATTTTTAAAAAATTCAGCCGTACTAAAATTCCATATAAGGCCCATATAAGGGCCACATACAATTGTATTGTTTGGCTCACGTTTGGTGGAGTTATGGCACTGCTTTGGCTGTGCTGTGGTAAAGAAGAAGTGGGCCAGATCTGGGCCGGCAAACACAATCTTATCTGGGCCACATCTAACCTGTTTATCTGGGCCAGATCTGGGCCAAAGGAAATTTGCTGACTGGGTCTCCTTAGCAAAAACTGGCCCAAATATGTTTTTACATAACTGGGCCACATTTTGCATCCTCAATCAAGAGTGTTTATATGGTCATCCTCAGCATTCTAGCTACAAGCAAGACTCAAAATAACTGAACTGCTTAGCAAATTTCAAGTAGTAATTTCCATGCAAATACCAATGGCGGTATGTATTTCTCATTCATTACTACTCATTAATCCTGTGCAGCTTCTATAGCTTTCATGAATTTGTCTATGGCCTAATGTGTTCTCTGTTCAGGGGACCTATTGTAGTTTTCATATCACCTTTTGTCTCCATGTGGCCTACTGTGGTTTTGCTATGTGTGCTTCTTGATGTAAAAGAAAATATCTCATGCCTGCACCCCTAATCATTGTGCAATTTTGTATTCTCCAATGAGTATCCCATGACAAGATGGCTTAAAACTAATCAGTGACAGTTCTACTGAACCGCAGACCATCTTCTCATCTCATCTGGTATACCAGACATTTATTCAGGATCATGTGCTGCTACAACGGCAGCCGAACGTGGTGGGTCCATGATGGTCTTCAGCACTTCTAATCCTATATAAGTTGCAATGCTTGATTGAGCATGCTCCGCTAACTCTCGTAATCTTAAAGGTATATTTCTAATGCAAACTACTGGTGGTGGTGGTGGTGGTTTTTATATGCTCTAAAATCATAGTTATGCCCATATCTACCCCAATCAGATCTAAGTGATCTGCTAATTTCTTTTTACCATAGGTAACCTCATGCAATTTCTGCTTCTCAGACTAACATGACCTTATTCTGAACAGCAGCAACAAGAATAAGATTACCTATGTGCCTTAACAAGTATCAGGAAAGTTTACTGCATATCATTTAACTCCTTATATAAAATTTTATGCGGTAAGTATACTATCTACATAAACATATTGTTATGATGGCAGTTCCTATATCTCTTTCATTAATACGGCTCCCTTTTATTTGGTATATCGAGGCCAACTTAAGCACCCATGCTGCCTTTTCACTATGGGCTATTGTGGGCTTACTCAACCTATGCAAGCTTCCCCGCACACTGGCTTATCGGAGCCTCATTCTTAGCAATGCAGCTTTTTGTACCCCAGCCTGTCGAAGCAGTTTAAACAGCCTAACGTGGCACTTCATGCAGGCTATGCGCCCTTTCATTCCCTGGCCTGTCGAAGCAGTTTAAACGGCCTGACGCGGCACTTCATGAAGGCTATAAGGCTTTCAGTAACCCGGCCTATCGAGGCAGTATACACGGCCTAACATGGCACTTCATGCAGCCTACGTGGGTTTCGTTCCCTGGCCTATTGAGGCAGTATACACAGCCTAACATGGCACTTCATGCAGCCTATGTGGGTTTCGTTCCCTGGCCTATTGAGGCAGTATACACAGCCTAACATGGCACTTCATGCAGCCTACGTGGGTTTCGTTCCCTGGGCTATTGAGGCAGTATACACAGCCTAACATGGCACTTCATGCAGCCTATGTGGGTTTCGTTCCCTGGCCTATTGAGGCAGTATACACGGCCTAACATGGCACTTCATGCAGCCTACGTGGATTTCGTTCCCTGGGCTATTGAGGCAGTATACACAGCCTAACATGGCACTTCATGCAGCCTACGTGGGTTTCGTTCCCTGGGCTATTGAGGCAGTATACACAGCCTAACATGGCACTTCATGCAGCCTACGTGGGTTTCATTCCCTGGCCTATTGAGGCAGTATACACAGCCTAACATGGCACTTCATGCAGCCTACGTGGGTTTCATTCCCTGGGCTATTGAGGCAGTATACACGGCCTAACATGGCACTTCATGCAGCCTACGTCAGTTTCGTTCCCTGGCCTATTGAGGCAGTATACACGGCCTAACATGGCACTTCATGCAGCCTACGTGGGTTTCGTTCCCTGGGCTATTGAGGCAGTATACACAGCCTAACATGGCACTTCATGCAGCCTACGTGGGTTTCATTCCCTGGCCTATTGAGGCAGTATACACAGCCTAACATGGCACTTCATGCAGCCTACGTGGGTTTCATTCCCTGGCCTATTGAGGCAGTATACACAGCCTAACATGGCACTTCATGCAGCCTACGTGGGATTTCGTTCCCTGGCCTATTGAGGCAGTATACACAGCCTAACATGGCACTTCATGCAGCCTACTTGGCTTTCAGTAACCTGGCTGTCGAGGCAGTATACACGGCCTAACGTGGCAATCTTTACAGCATGCATCTTTATCGCACACCGGCCTATCATGGCTTCCTTCAATACTTTGGGCAGTAGCGTATTAATTCCTTCTGTTTATTGACTTTACATCGATATCTACTGCATGTCAATGTCCATTCTTCTAATAATATAATCTAATTTCTTTGCAAATATTTCAGGTACTTCATTCAAAGAATCTTCTAATGGGTGAGTATCTTTTGATTTATAAGTTCTTTTGGGGGTAGGCTCCGCTCCTGCCTTCATCTTCAGGCAGGAACTGCAAGCATCCGTACCCTGGATTCAGACTATGGAAGCCAAAAAACTGTATCATTTCATCTACGCCAAAGAATTGTATCATTTCATCTATGATACTCATTGTAAACAATTGTAATTAAATCTTATTCTCACCTCCTGAGTCTTTTGGGTAGAACTGGCATCTTCTAAAGTCTCTCAAAAAATCTCACAAAAGTTTACAACCTAACAGGAATCGGAGGAGAATAACTCTTAATTAACACACCTTTCAGCAGAGGTGGAAAGTAACAAATTACATTTACTCGCGTTACTGTAATTAAGTAGTTTTTCTGTGTACTTCTACTTTTTTAAGTAGTTTTAAAAATCTGTAATTTTACTTTTACTTAAGTACATTTTGATTAAAGTATTGTACTTCGCTACATTTTAAACCACATCCGTTACTGACTAAAAATAAATCATTAATGCAAAGAGGGGAGGAAAAAAAACGTGATCCAGAAATGACTAATATTGAATAGAGGGCGCGGGAGAGAACAAGCGCACAAATATCAGATGGAGACGAACAAGACATGTCAGTGACGCAGACCCAGGTGAAAGCAAAACGCCGTCGTGAACCCCTGGCTTTAGTAGCGAAATACTTTAGATATAGAAAAAAATAACGTGGTGTTGTCCCGGAGGATATCAAATTTGCACAAAATGTGGATGCAAATGAAGAAACACATAGAACATGTTCGGGAACACATCCCTCTGTGCAAATAAAGGTATGTTTATAACTTAGGCCGATTGATTTCTGTGACGCAGAGGGAATCCCGGAATCCAGTCATGAACATTAACTTTACATTACAAGGTAGAATTCACGTAATACACGCAAACTGGTGGATGAACGAAAAACTCGAATGTAGAGCTGTAGGCCTTAGAAATAAATCAAATCGTGACATGGTCTGGGAATATTAAAGCACAAAACAATTGCTATATGAATATATGATCTGCTTGTTCTCTCTGTGTGAATGAGCTGCTCCGTCTACTACATATGGACTCTATTATTCTTAAACATTTTTACGAATTAATGATAAAAATAAGTTGTTAATCTAATTCATAATAATTTATTGAATTTAGTTTATTAGACATGTTTTATTGAAATTTTGATAAACAAAATAAACAAATGGTTTTAAGTTTGTTATAATAAAGCATTTGTTCAACCAAATAAAAAAAGACCAATCTTCTTCATTCATTTAACATAATTTTAACAAGTGATAATAACCATCATTTAATAATAGGTACAGTAAATGTTTAATTGATGTTTTCTGAGATAGTTGTCATATCGTGAAAATCTCATTCTATCACAACCCTACAGGGGAGAGTCCCCCACCCCCACTGTTAAAAACTCTGTTTAAAACTCTGTTACTCTGAGTACATTTTAAATGAGCTACTTTTTACTTTTACTTGAGTAAATTTTTAGACCAGTAATTTTACTTGTACTTAAGTAAAATTTCATTGAAGTAATAGAATTTTTGTTTTTTTTTGAGTAGAATATTTTGTTACTCTTTCCACCTCTGCCTTTTAGTGCTTCAGATCTTATCAATGAGGGAAAGTGACACTTTCCTGTTCCAAAGTCTCTCAAAAAATCGCACAAAGTTTTAAAACAGCTAGCAGACGTTTGGTTTAGCCAGTTTGTCTGCTTACTGACCTGGGCCCTAGTGATGTGTCATTCATTTTGAACGAATCTTTAAAGGCCCACTGAAGTGCTTTGGAACGCGCCGCATTATTCAATGTGTTGACGTAATTTCCCCTGAAACGGCTCCAGCTGTTAGCAGCTCCTCCCCTTTTTTGAAACAGCCAATAGCGTTTCGTTAATATACAATTTGACTAGAGCGCAAGAGCGGATCTTTCTCTGTTTAGTAAAGTCAGCAGTTTCTTCTAACTGTTTACCATCATAATCTCCTTCATATGGCTTTTGAAATGCAGCATTCTGTGCAGAATTCAAATAGGTCGATATGTTTGTTGTCATCGCGGACTCGCGCATATGATCCGCGCTGCGCTCTCATGTCTGTAGTCTAAATTTAGACCTGAGCTGTTGGTGTGTGTGCGCTTCGCCGGTGTGTGAAACTAACGTGAAAACAGACTTTATTCGCCTCAAATGAAAGCATATTTACACTGAATGGGTTCCTATCACATATATAGTGTGCTATTTGCCTTTCACCATGTAGAAATTAGTAAATGTGTGTTAACAACTGACCGATTTCAGCTGCAGCTTCAGCAGTGTAGGGGGCGGGCTTTAGATTCTAGAGAGCATTTTGATTGGACAGTAGATTTGACGAGAAAGTGAAATCTGCGATGATGTCACCAAAATCTGAGATTCATTTGAAAGGAAGTGGGACACTGTAAATTTTGAATGCTTATATCTCCTAAATGCAAATTTTTTCACAGTTTTGGAACACCAGCTTATTCATAACTTTAAGGCTAACACAGTCATACTAAAAGCTAAAAAACTTACATTTTGATTTCAGTGGACCTTTAATATGACTCGAGAACGACAGGTTCTCAGTGAGCATTTTGTTCATTTTGTGTTGACCGCGCATGCACAACATCCAATATGTTCTGCACAGGAAACAGAATTGATTAGTTCATTTTTCGAGTCAGTCATTCGTTCATCAAGTCCCAGCCCCATAGGCAAGGCTATGCAGTCTGTACCGGAAACAGAAAAAAGATTAGTTCTTTTAAGTCTTCAGTCTGAGTCTCCTTGTTTTGTCATGTAACGTGACAGCTGTGTTGGATACAGAAATAGTTCATTCACAACCTTCCTCACAAACAAGTGCGTATAGGTGTTTTTTTTCCTCCTGTTTTTTTTAGCTAGTAGGCCTATAATAATTGATTTTCCTATGAATCCTAGACACGTTGAGTTGTTCAGAATGGATAAGCATAAGAGTTTTTATTGCCCATATCTTCTGATGATTTTATAATAATAAATAAATTACAACATGCAGTCAATAATACGACTGTAATGTTATATATGTTGCGACTCGTGAGATACTGAACCGGCGCGGTCATGTGACAAAAGAACAAGACTCAGAGTCAGACCCGAAGAACGACTTGAACGAGAAGACTCGAGAGATGAACTGTTTCTGCATTCAGCTTATGAGGACTTGAATGAAAGACTTGAACAAGTAGACCCGAGAGAATCTCTTCTGTTTCCGGTGACTACATAGCCTTGCCTATATGGGGCTGGGACTTGATGAACGAATGACTCGAAGACTCGAGAGAACTAATATTTTCTGATTTTCTGAACTAACCAATTCTGTTTCCAGACGCATGAATTATATGAGGCTGTCACAGCCCACATCAGACATGATGACAGAACTAACAGCTTGACCCAGAAGTCACGAGTGGTGTAACGTTACTAATCTTTCTAGGGAACAGACGTGATTAAATGTGAAGTTACTAAATAAAGAACGTTATGGATCGGTAAGTGAGGCAAGCACAATTAATTAATAATTTCTTTCTCAAAGTTTGGCCATGACTGCATAAGATTATAGTTTTTATTTTATTCCAAAATACTAAATGTGTTGAAAAATTTAACATATAACATTTTAATTAGATTCTGCCCAAATTAACGAAATTAACGAAGTGACTTGAAAAAGATTTGTTTATTTTGCTGAACGAGATTCAAAGATCCAAGTCAGTAAAATGATCCGAACTTCCCACCACTACTGGGCCCCAGTGATTTGAGGTTTAGCTCTAAGACTATGTGCCAAATTACTAGAGAGAAGAGCAGCACCAGCCCAGGAGGGATGAATGCCGTCTATCTTCAACAGGTCAGGTCTGCCCCAAAACCTTTCCAATTGTCTATGAACCCTATGTTATTTTGCAGACACCACTTAGACAACCAGCCATTGAGTGATGATAATCTGCTAACTATTTCATCACTCTTTTTAGCAGGGAGGGGACCAGAGAAAAATACTGCCGTTGACATCGTACTTGTGAGTTTACACACCTCTTTAATGTTAATTTTGGTGATCTCCGACTGGCAAAATCGAACATCATTAGTGCCAACGTGAATAATAATCTTATAGAATTTACGATTAGCTTTAGCCAGCACCTTTAAATTTGCTTTGATGTCAGGCGCTCTGGCTTCCGGTAAACATGTGACTATGGTGGCTGGTGTCTCTATTTTCACGTTCCGTGTAATAGAATCGCCAATAACTAGGGCACTTTCAACAGGATCCTCAGTGGGTCAGTGCGTCACTGAGTGGGGAGAACCTGTTTGATGTTCTAATTGGAACGGAAGAGCGTTTTTTTGATCCTCGACTATGCTTTCTCATCGTCACCCAGCCCTGCTGCGCGGGCTCAGCCGGAACCAAACAATGAGTGTTCACTAAGCTAATCGCCTCCAAAGCACTATCTAAAGCTGTTACATTCTCACTACTCTCACATAAAGCTTGGATGCATGTCTCTAAATCTGAAATCTTCTCCATCAGCCTGATTAATTCCTTACTTTTATCACATGTGAAGCCCTGTTCACCAACAGAGATAGATATGCTAAACATGTAGCATGCAGTGCAAGTGACAATGACAGGAGAAGACATGGCTTACCGTATTTGTTGATGAATCCAAAACTTACCACAGTTGTTTGATTGGAGTCTATTTAATAATTCAACTCACCACAGTTGTCTAAAGAACTCAGAAAACAGGAGACCCGGATGCCGGGATGGAAAGCTACCAGGCTAGCGTAAAGCTAACGCGTGGTAGTGATTTAGATTAAAAGCTAGCAACGTCAAATTTAACTTGATAGGCTATATTAAACAATATATGGTAATAAGTAAGTTATAGTTAGCAGTATAGATAACAAAGAAAATATATCAAATAGAGATTCAAAAGCAGCTATACAGAGCTACAAACACTGAGGCAGGCAGAAGGCAGACAAGAGCAATCGATCAGGAACAATCAAGCAGACAGGAGCCCAACTAGTAGCTCAACTAGTAGCCTACAATGTGAAATGTATGCATCAATAATGCAAATATAAGTGAGAAGAAATGGATTAGCTTAAAAGTTATCATGTTTAAATCATGTTCTGTGTCTTCTGAGGTAAATCCAAGGTAAACTCGCAGCGCATCTTCCGAGATCAGTGAAAATCAGAAGAATGATGAAGCTGAGTCTTTGTTTTGAAGTGATGGGGGCGTTTACAGGTTTGCATTCCTTCCTCGTGGACAATTTGCATGTGAATCGCTTTGCACGAACATGGGTGTGGTCACATTATAGTTAATGAGGCTGCGCTGGAGAAACTGGACCTCTCACTGTTTTCATATGGATTTAATTTTTATATAAATTACTTAATTTAAAATAGACATTCCAAGCTTAATGAAGATATATCTGTTGTGTCTGTGTGGCAAGTGTTCTCTGAGTTCTGAGTATATTTTCACACGCATTTCAGGACATCAAAGGGAGACAGATGGGTGAACGGTACCAGAAGCCATTAGAGAGTCTCTGTCATTCTCTTTGTTCGAAAAGAATGCAAAGAAATGGCTCGTACGGAACCAAATCTGTGGACACTAATTCCTTCTGTGTGTATTTATATATTTTATAACTAAATTACACTTATTGTATTTGCTAACCGTAATGTCTTATTTGTAATTTTATTTTTGTAATTTTATAATTGTGATTATTTTAAGGTTGCCTTTCTGTACACCTGGCTGGAGGACTGGCGATGAAAATTAGCACTTTTGAGCTAACTTGGGTTCATTTGCATTATTGTAATGATGATTAATGTACATTGTCCTCTTTTAAATAAATAAACATCCCGTTTCTTTTCTTTATTTGGAAAAAAAAAAAAAAAAAAAAACATTTAGTTTTTATTTTGAGTGTACATAAATAAAAGTATACACTTAAAGCTTTGTAAAGACATATTTTTCATGTCTGTGAGGCCAGTATTTTAATTTATTTTGCACTGTCACGAGGAATAATCCAGCAAACAGACACGTTCTTCGATTTCAGAGGGTTAGTGAAAGTGTTCCCTAAAATATTTGATTGATTTACCCCGGTTTCACAGGTGAGGCGTAAGCTAGTCCAGTGCTGCGTTCCAGTTCGTTTTTATCATGCCCTTCACTCGCAAACTTCCCTCTGTCTCATTCACTCGGATGTGCGTCATTGCTTATGTTGCATGAGTGCCCACTACTGGCGGAAACTTTGCAATGCACTGAACTGGAACGCCCTAAGCCCTTGATCACTTGGAATCCACTATGTAGTTGATTTATTATTTATCTTTTTCCTTTACGAAATTGTTTAATGCAGCATTCTAAATGTATATGGATGTGTTTGGGTTGTTTTAAACATTTTTTTAAATATCATAGAGTTGTTTGTGGTGGGGTAAATTAAATGCGATATGCGGTGGCGTCACAATCGCGTTGCATTGTGGTATATGAAGCTGCCTGAAGTGTACATATGAAGTAGACTCGCTCACTCGGTCAAAATCGAGGGGGCAAGGGTCTGTCCATATAAACTTCCCTTGTCCACTTCACAAAGTGGAACGCACTTCAAAATGGCGGCGGGGATTCCCCCAAGGGGAAGTGCTTAGGGAAGTTTGCAAGTGCGTGTCTTAAAGTGGAGTGGAGCGCAGCAACGGACTAAAATGCATGTCAAGACATGAACGAATGACAGAACTGAACTGACAAACCACATGACTAAATCAACCATTGTGTGCTTCCCAATTCTTATTTGTGCATCCTCATTTCCTTTCCTAGCTTCCTTTCCTCGCTCCTTAGCTCCAGCCCTTCAGGACGGGAGGAAAAGGTGTGAGGGCGGTGGAATTCAATCAAGTGAAATGATAAATCCTCGCTCCCTTTAACGTCGCTTTAAAGCGACGTCAGTTAATGATGACTTTGCACCGCTGGATTTAGTCGGGATTCTTGAAAATTAGAGATAACTATTTATATTGTGAGCTTCATCCTCCACAAAATACCACATTTGTCCATATTTTAATCAATATTACCAGGTATTATTAACAACGAATTTCAGTTATTAACTGCTTTTTATTCATTGTATAGTATTAGTTTCTATTTGTTTCTCTATTTGTTTCTTTCATTTTCTTGTGCTCTGATATAAATTCTGCAAATGTCAGATGATGTTATTTGACAAACATTTGTGTCTTGTACATGTAAACATAATTAATAAACTGTGGCACGATATGAAGGGGGAGGAGAATTTATGCTTGCGTCACGTTTAGTCGATAAAACACTTCCGCAAAGGATACTCCAGTGTATCCTCGCTCATAACTCCTCAGGAAGCTCCTCACTCCTCCATCCTCGCCTCCTCATGGTGCAATTAGAGAACTGAGATCTCCTACAAGATGGCTGAGCTCCATCGGTTTCTGGGTCATAGGATGGAGGACGGAGGAGCGAGGAAATGAGGAGGGATATTGAGAAGCACCCAATGACAACATGACACAAGAGACTAGGGAAGCACATGACATGATTGCATGAGGGCACAAAGGCAACCAGGAACCATGAAAGTGAACATGACAAAATAAGTGCACAAAACATGAACATGAAACATAACAAAAATGCTGGGTTAAAAACAACCCAAGTTGGGTTGGAAATGGACAAACCCATAAATTGGGTTGTTTGAACCGTAGTAAATGGACCCATTCAAACAACCCAATTTCTGGGTTTGTCAATTTTCAACCCAGCTTGGGTTGTTTTTAACCCAGCATTTTTTAGAGTGTAAGTCCTGTTTTGATCATTTTTGTCTCTTGACAGAGGTGAAGCCCTAAAACAGATTGAAACGGTCATGCACGCTTTCGTGTCATCTCGATTGGACGACTGTAATACTGTGTGTTGGTGCCCCTCAGTCTTGTGTTTCCGTCTGCAGTTAGTTCAGAATATGCAGCGGCTCAGCTTCTTTATGAGAAGCGTAAGTATGAGTCTGTCATGCCAGTGTTGATTTCACATTGGCTGCCAGTCAAATATATAATTGATTTAAAAATTATACTGTTTGTCTTTGAATCTGTTCATAATCAGACTCCACATCTGATGTGACATCCACACATTAAGTCAAGGTCTCTCAGATCTGCCGACTCTGGACTACTGCAAGTTCCCAGGACAAGACTAAAAAACAGAGGAGCCTTTTCTGTTGCCGGCCCTAAACTATGGAATAGTTTCCCAGTTTTTATTTAACCTTTATTTAACCAGGCAAGTTACTTAAGAACAAGTTCTTATTTTCAACACCAGCCTGGCAAACAGGTCCTATCACAACGGCTCCAACTTTGTCTATTTTTCAAGCTGCTGTCCGTAACTTTTTGCACTCTAGCAGTTAATAAACAAAACTGCATGCATCTTGTGGAAGAGCATTGCAGCCGGATCTACTTCTCACTTTTTGTGTCTATGGCGGATCACTCAGGGACTGTGCTACATTGCAACGGCTCCTACCAGTCTTGCCTGAAATAATCCCAATATCCAGCAGCCATATCACCCTGTAGCCCAAGACTGGTTTCCCACTGAAGCTAAGCAGGGCTGAGCCTGGTCAGTACCTGGATGGGAGACCAACTGGGAAAACCAGGAGCTGCTGGTAGATGTGTTAGTGAGGCAGGCAGGGGGTGCTCACCCTGTGGTCTGTGTGGGTCTTAACACCCCAGTATAGTGATGGGGACACTATACTGACAAAGAGCACCATCCTTCGGATGAGACGTTAAACCGAGGTCCTGACTCTCCGTGGTCATTAAGAAAATCCCAGGATGTCTTTCGGAAAAAGAGTAGGGGTGTAACCCCGGCATCCTGGCCAAATTTGCCCATTGGCCCCTGTCCATCATGGCCTCCTAATCCTCCCCCTCTCCTGATTGGCTTCATCACTCGGTCTCCTCTCCACCAATCAGCTGGTGTGTGGTGAGCGTTCTGGCTCAATATGGCTGCCGCCGCATCATCAGGTGGTGCTGCACATTGGTGGTGGTTGAGGAGATTCCCCCCTTCTATGTAAAGCGCTTTGAGTGCCTTGAAAAGCACTATATAAATCTAACAAATTATTATTATTAATATAAACACTTATTATTAGTGTATCATAATGACTCAGGGTAAGACAAAAACACGGTTTGTAAAATAGATTCATGCTGTATATCCTCATTATTAAATTTTTGTTAATCTTGAACACAAACTAAGTTAAAGACAGCAGCTTTAAGTCTACTTTTAAGACTTATTTTTTTTGTTTGGAGTTTAGTATTTGTTGACTTATTTCTGTATGATTTTCATTTTTATGCACTCCACTCACTTTACAGCTTGTGTTTTTATTGTCTTTTATTTTTTTCACTATTGGACTTTGGCTTGTAAAATAAGCACTGGTGTGATTAATTTCCTGTTATAGAGAGTAATGATGTCAGAAACCTGAAGAATAATTCACCACTGGTTCCCTCCAGATTCTCCTGCGGGGTTTCACATTTGTGAGTAAAATAAAGCCTGTGGTGCGTCACAGGGAACGATACTTCATTATGGCTACATCACATGTAACACTTTTTAATAATCTCATTTACAAAATGACAAACTACAGATTATTGTCTGCACAGTGTTACAGAAGTGAATACAAACTATAAGATTTCAGGAAGATCAGCTCAGGGTCTTTGCTCTCTGGCCTCGTTCTGCCTTTGACCTTCTCCACTGAGTTCAGATCAGCTGTTATTGGTCATATAAGCTCAGATAGAAACAGATACAGGAGAACTGGGAGCTCTTTAATGATATTAATGATGGATCAGGGAGAATACAGGACAGTCTCTGACTCGATATGATACAGTGACCTACACAAAACACTTCTATAAAGACACAACAATATTAATAATACATAACTATAATATAATAACTAATATACTTCATGCACTTTATGCTCCACAGAAGAAAGTCATTCAGCTTTTGTAAAAGCAAGTAAATGATTACATTTTTTGAGTGAACTATCTTAACAGTGTGATTAGTGATTATTTGATCAAAAGAGTATGAAATGTAGAAGCATTAGGAAGAGCAGCTGAGCAGCAGGAATATGACATTAACCCACTGATGTTGGGCATCTGTCGGTGTAGCGGACGAGCTGAAGGGAGAATAAAGCTTCTTAATGAGCACGTGTGTGTCTGCACTGATGTAGTGAGCAAACGTGATGCTGAACGCGCTCGTTTCGGGAGGATCCTGCAGACGGTTTGGCCTGTTTTACTGCAGGGACCATCGTTTCTACAGCATTTCCCCATGACTGCAATGCAGACGCTCTTTAAAAAGGCAAGTATTTGCTCTGGATTATAATCTTCTCTCCATCAGATGATGAATTACTGCTGCTACAGAAAGCCATCAGAAGCATCAGCAGTAAGTGTTTATTATCTCTAATAAACCTAAATCCCATAGAAAGGAAGTGTGTGTGTGATGAAAGGATTGATTCAGTGCAGCAGTATTTCAGCTGTTCAAACTGAACTGCAGGCGGTCTGTGAATGAGACGCAGGCTTCTGCACTGAAACACAGCAGGCAGACGCGCCACTAATGTCTCGTGAGTGTTCGTCCCGGCTGTGTGTTGAACGTCTGTCAGTTCTACAGCAGCAGTGAATAGACTTCATCAAATCACCAACATCAGGCCTCATGAACAAGTACAAGATACAGTCAGCCAGTGGGTTCAGATACAGGAGGCATTCAGAAAAAAAGAAACCTTTCATAAGTAATGAATTTTGCCAGTACTCTGTAATAAAATTCAGGATTGCATAGGGGAGAATGAGACATGTGTAAGTCAGAAGCACCAGGAACAAACTGCCCAAAATTAATTTGCGCTTTAGAGGAGTCAGAGATATTGCGTGTGAAAGGCCGCGACAAGTGCCAACAAAACACAGAACGATTATCGGGTAGGGGATAAAACAGGCGATCGATTGGTACTTATATGAAAAAAGACGATAGACGTTTACATCTGCAAAGATCAGAGGAACAAACCAGATGATCACAGAAATAACACAGCAGACTTTCAGTGAATGATGAGATTTGTACCAGATAGGATGAGACACCAGAAGATATCGTTCAACAGCAACACACACAATAAAATACAGACCCACAATCAAACTATACCAATATGCACCAATCAGTTTAGATGACCATTTGAACCATTCAGATGTCCTCATTAATGTACAAATGATCTGAATAAGATCTGAAAGAATCAACTGAGTAACAAAAACTGGAGCAGAGCGTTGAGATTTGATAAGAACACACAACGCAAACAGAGTGAAGATCATGATGGGAATCTGAACGACTGAAATGACCCAGACAAATACTGATTCTGGTTTCAACTCTGGTAACAATTCAGACCCCTCAGTTCTCTCAAGTGACGATCCACTGTAATTATTTCCTCCAGTTGATCCGTTGATGGTGGCATTTTGTTCTGCCATTGTTTCATGAGATCTTGACAGGAAGCACTAAATAACAAACCAGTCATTAGTTAAAAACAAAAATATTTCCTATTGTAAAATATATTTGTCTTTATTAAAAACAACAGGGAAAACATGAATGGCATTGTGTTTTCTGTGTGATTGTTGAAATGCAGTTTCCTCAGTTTGCTTTCCATTCTCTTAAGAGGAGATCTGTGCAACGTTAAAATGATTTAAATACGCTATATGTGTAACATGGAGGAACATTTGGGTAATATAATAAAAATCAGTGGTGGATAAAGCACTCGAAAGCCACACTTGAGTAATAGTTTAGATATCTCACCAGAAAATGACTTTGGCAGAAGTTAAAGTCACTGTTGAGAACATTACTTGAGTAAAAGCTTTAAATGATCTGATATTTATTGCTCCTAAGTATTGAAAGTAAAAGTACAAGTAAAAGCTAAATTCTAGGGGTGTAACAATACACTCCTGTCACGATTCAGTACTATCACAATACTAAACTCACAATACGATATTTATCACAATATTTTAAGTCAAAATAAAGAGGAGGTTATTTTTATTAATACTTTTTTATTATTATCATTTAAGTAATATTATTAAGCTGGCTTGAAAAAGCTGATCTACTATATAAACTTCAAGCAAAGCATCACTTTTACTATTTATTTAGGCAAGGCAAGGCAAGGCAAGTTTATTTGTATAGCACATTTCATACCCAATGGCAATTCAAAGTGCTTTACATAGAAATTAATTAAAACAGTGGTAACAAATGCATGAGAAAAAAAGAGTACCATATGGACGAATAAAAATTAAAAACAAGCATAGTTAAAAACAGTTGTAAAGACAATAATAAGAATTAAAAAAAATCTGATTTACATCTGATTTATCTAACTTCAAAGGCATATATTTGGATAGAAGTGTCATAGAAACATGAGGGTGGGTTTGTTTGCATCAACAGCCAATTACAAATAACCTTCAATACTAGCCACACACTAGCAACCATTATCAAACACCCTAGTAACCCACATCCAAAGAGGGATATCTTCTAATCTGAATGTCATAGAGGTGTGGTGGTTGATTTATAGAATTCATTCTGGCCATGAGCTTTTGGAATATCATCATTGGCAGCTGCCAAGCCACTCCATAGCAAGGCAAGGCAAGTTTATTTATATAGCACATTTCATACACAATGTCAATTCAAAGTGCTTTACATAGAAAGGAATTAAAATAGGGATAAAAAAATGCATAAGAAAAATAATACAATGTAAAGAGACTTAAAAATAATAAAATGATGATAACCAAAGAAAAGAACAAAGGTAAACTAAAACAGTTATAAAACGAATTTAAAAAATGATGCATAGATAAGGTTTGATCAGTGGGACGTACAGTGCTCAGAGCTCATTCAGTAAATGCTCAGCTAAACAGATGTGTTTTGAGTCTGGATTTGAATGTGGCTACTGTTGGAGCACATCTGATCTGTTCAGGAAGCCGGTTCCAACTACGGCTGGCATAATAGCTAAAGGCAGACTCTCCTTGCTTTGAGTGAACTCTTGGTATTTCTAACTGACTTGATCCTGCTGATCTGAGTGATCTGTTGGGTTTGTATTTAATCAGCATATCTGCGATGTATTGAGGTCCTAGCTCATGGAGTGATTTATAAACCAGTAATAGTACTTTAAAATCGATCCTAGATGTAACTGGAAGCCAGTGTAAAGACCTGAGGACTGGTGTGAAATGGTCATATTTTCTGGTTCTGCTCAGAATCCTGGCAGCAGCGTTCTGTATGAGCTGCAGCTGTCTAATGGTCTTTTTGGGAAGGACGGTGAGAAGGCCATTACAATAGTCCACCCTACTGGTGATGAAAGCATGAACCAGTTTCTCTAAGTCTTGTCTGGAGACAAAGCATCTAATTCTTGCAATATTTTTCAGATGATAGTATGCTGATTTAGTTATTGCTTTGACATGACTACTGAAACTCAGGTCTGACTCCAAAATCACACCAAGATTCCTGACTTGATTTTTTGTTATCAGACCTTTAGCCTCAAGATATGCGTTCACCTTGAGAATTTCATCTTTGTTTCCAAATGTAGTGATTTCAGTTTTGTCTTTGTTTAACTGAAGATAGTTTTGGCACATCCAGTTGTTAACTTCATCAATGCATTTGCACAGGGAGTCAATGGGGCTGTAGTCATTAGGTGACAGTGCTAAGTAGAGCTGGGTGTCGTCAGCATAGCTGTGGTAAGCAATATAGTTCTTTTTCATTATTTGGCTCAGTGGCAGCATATACAGGTTAAACAGGAGAGGTGCTAGAATTGACCCTTGTGGGACTCCGCATGTCATGGACGTCCACTCAGACTTATGGTCTCCTATACTCACATAATAACCTCTCCCTTCTAAGTATGATCGGAACCATCTGAGGACCATCCCAGAAAGCCCGACCCAGTTTTCTGGCCTGTCTAGAAGTATGTTGTGGTCAACAGTATCAAATGCAGCACTGAGGTCGAGTAGAACCAGAATTGTTGATGTTTTGCCTGTATCAGTATTTAAGCGAATATCATTTATAATCTTTATGAGCGCTGTCTCTGTTCTGTGATTGAACCAGATTGAAAATTGTCAAAGAATCCGTTCGAGCTTAAGAATTTGTTTAGTTGATTGAAAACAACTTTTTCAATGATTTTGCCTATGAAGGGGAGATTTGAGATTGGTCTGTAGTTGCTCAGTATGGAGTTATCCAGAATTCTCTTTTTCAGAAGAGGCTTAACTATTGCAGTTTAAAGGGAGTTTGGAAAAGTCCCATAGAGAAGTGAGGAGTTCACCACTTTTAGGAGATCTGCTTCTAAACAGTTAAACACACTTTTGAAAAAAGAAGTGGGGAGTGCGTCAAGGGAGCAGGTTGATGTTTTAAGGTGCTGTACTCTGTCTTCTAAGATTTAACCGTAATTTGTTTCGAAATCAGACATAGTAATTTTCTGAGGTTTTGGTCTGATCTGTCTGACCCCAGAGCACTCGAGGATGTGCTGATCGCCTTTTTGATATTTTTGATTTTCTCTGAGAAGTAGGAAGCAAACTCGCTGCATTTACTGTCTGAGAGCATTTCTCTTGGAATGTGACTTTGGGGGGTTTGTTAGTCTGTCTACAGTAGCAAAAAGAGTGCGCGTGTTGTTAATGTTTCTGTTTATAATATTTGAGAAGAAGGTCTGTCTAGCTTTGCCTAGGTCAACATTGAAAGCATGAAGGCTGTCTTTATAGATGTTATACTGGACTACAAGTTTTGTCTTCCGCCACTTTCATTCAGATTTTCTGCATTTTCTTTTCATTATTTGAACTGCTGTTGAGTTTCTCCAAGGTGCCTTTTGTTTGCCACTCTTTTTCCTGACTTTCAGAGGAGCAATATCATCATTTACACTCTTATCTTTTGAGTTAAAGGAGTCAAGCAGAAAATCAACAGAGTCTGCAGATATGCTTGGTTTTAGAGATAAAGCCTTCATAAACAGCACATTAGTGTTCTCATTTAAGCATCTCTTTTTGACAGAGACAGATCTAGCTTCAATGGCAGGAGAGATTGATATGTCAAAGAAAATACAGAAATGATCAGACAGTGCCACATCCTTAATAACAATCGATGAAATGTTTAGACCCTTACTGAAAAGTAAATCTAGAGTGTGTCCACGATTGTGTGTGGGTTCACTTCACTTCCTGCTTCGCTACTGTTCGGACGCTCTTGCTTACTGCTCCGCGCTTTGCTCTATCGCTTCTATATTTTATCTCATAATTTTAACTTCAGCAAATCTACACAGTGCTCTAACAACAAAGCTTGACTTTAACGATAAAACTAGAAACTCTGTTGACTGGATTACTACAAAAAAGTGGAACATTTCATCTGACCAGCCTCTCGCTGCCATCAGCTTACATTCCGGAAGGGAAAACACAGCTGCCTACTATCGAAAGGATAAGAAAATGCCTCCTCTAGCTAAGGAATCTTCTTGCTGCACAAACTGCCACAGACTTTTACAAAGGATTGCAGTTCTTGAAACAAAGTTATTTGCGGAACCACCAAACCGGACGAATCACACAGCAGAGCTTCATCACGAACGCCCTCTGCACACAGCCGGTGAGTCCCATAAATTTAGTGCTACTCAACAGATAGAGAAACAAGAAACTGATCGACACACTAATCGATGGCACAAACAGGGGGCAAGACCCAAATGCACTCGAGACGTCAGATTGTCACGAGCTTCATATATTGCTGCTGTTGCATGCTCTACCCCAGACACAAGGATTGCAAACACTAGTTTTCTACCACCGTCTATACATTTCGAAAACAGATTTGAAGTATTAATGAATGTGGGTGATGAATCCCCAAACGTGATGAATATGATCGAACACAGCTTGCATCAGCCCGCAGCTAACACTAATGCTAACAGGCACTCAAGTTTGAGCAGACAGCGGCCCTCAGCTCAGAGCGCAGCCGAGCCAAAGACTCTGATAGTGGGTGACTCTACAGTCAGAAACATTATCAGCAGAGATACAACTACATGCTGCCTTCCACAAGCAACCATTTCTGATGTAAACAGGGAAATTGAGAACATTTTGATGAAACATAAGACTGCAAATCAACTAATCATTCATCTGGGGAAGAACGATATTCAGAGAGAGCAGTCAGAACTCATGAATTCGGACTTCAATTAACTTTTTGAAACACTTAGAAAACTGAAAGTTCAGACGTTCATCAGTGGACCACTGCCAGCAAGAGGAACAAATAGATTCTCAAGGTTCTTGGGCTTAATACATGGCTGCAAAAAACCTGTAACATGAATCGAGTGAACTTCATTGATAACTTCAATCTCTTCTGGAGTCAGAGACAACTGTTTACATCAAATGGCCTCCATCCAAACAAACTTGGTGCAAGAGTGCTAAAGGACAATATTTATTTTTCCCTTCATCATCCTTCAGCTGTGTGTTTTAACCCACTCAACCTGATACAGAGTATGGACGACCACAGGACTTCATTTCAGCTCCTGAATGGACACTCGGTTGACACATCCCACAAGGACAATGAGAACTCCACACAGCCACAACAATTGCTCATGGACACACTCCCAGCTGAGCCCTGCCCACAGAGCTCACTACAGACAGACTGTGATGGATTAGAACTGCTCCAAGATTCAGCACCCAAAGATGACTTTCTTGAAAATGGACAGCAAAGCCAGGACAACATACTTCAGCTTCCGATAACACCAGAGCAACAGCCCCTCTCACCGGACATGTCATTCCTCTCTCCAGACTGATTTTTGTTGCAACTAGACTATCACACTCGATCGCTATGAGCCCCCAGATATCAACCAAAAAGCGTCGAGCCCCACAACCACCAAAGCCTGTGGGCCCAGCTCCCCCTCATCCTGTGAGATTTCTTCGGTCACAACGCCCGGGCCCACACCCTCCTCCATCTGTTGTAGGTGAACCAAAAACAACTGATTCCAGCTCTCAGTGATGTGTTTTGGGTCCCCGCTATGATAACAGTACCTTTATCAAATGTTTACAAAACAAGTGGGAACCCAGTGTGCCTGCCTCTTTCTCTATCTCTGTTCTGTTACGTGAAAGAAAGTCTAAGGCCTTGTCAGGCCGTTTAACAAACCAATATAATCTGCTGCCTGTTACCTGTCAAACTGAGACTAATGTGGGTGAAAAAAATAATACTGTTAAGTTAGCACTTTTAAATATCTGTTCACTTAAGAACAAATCATTCCTAGTCAGCGACTTAATAACCACAAACAACCTTGATTTTTTGCTTCTAAATGAAACGTGGTTAGAAGAAAACTGTAGTGCAACAGTCCTCAATGAAGCAGCCCCTCCTAACTTTACTTTTATGAGTGTTTGCAGAGCAGTTAGGAGAGGTGGGGGTGTTGCTGCTCTTTTTAAAGATGTCTTTCAATGTAAGCAAGTATCATTTGGTGAATATTTGTCTCTAGAATATCTGGGTATTGTGTTAAAAGGTTCTCCACGCATCCTGCTAATCATTGTTTACAGGCCTCCGAAATACTCTCCAGCCTTTATTGAGGAATTTACAGAACTGTTATCAATAATTTCCTCAGAGTTTGACTGTTTTGCTATTGCTGGGGATTTTAACATTCACATAGATAATATTGAATCCAGTACAACAAAAGAGCTCATGACTGTTCTTAACACTTTTGATTTGACACAGCATGTAAATGGACCCACACACAATCGTGGACACACTCTAGATTTACTTATCAGCAAGGGTCTAAACATTTCACCGATTGTTATTAAGGATGTGGCACTGTCTGATCATTTCTGTATTTTCTTTGACATATCAATCTCTCCTGCCATTGAAGCTAGATCTGTCTCTGTCAAAAAGAGATGCTTAAATGAGAACACTAATGTGCTGTTTATGAAGGCTTTATCTCTAAAACCAAGCATATCTGCAGACTCTGTTGATTTTCTCCTTGACTCCTTTAACTCAAAAGTCAAGAGTGTAATTGATGATATTGCCCCTCAAAGCAAGGAGAGTCTGCCTTTAGCTAGTATGCCAGCCGTAGTTGGAACCGGCTTCCTGAACAGATCAGATCTGCTCCAACAGTAGCCACATTCAAATCCAGACTCAGAACACATCTGTTCAGCTGTGCGTTTACTGAATGAGCTCTGAGCACTGTACGGCCGACTGATCAAACCTTATCTATGCATCATTTTTTAAATATTTTTTTATAACTGTTTTAGTTTACCTGTTCTTTTCTTTGGTTATCATCATTTTATTATTTTTAATTCTCTTTACATTGTATTCTTTTTCTTATGCATTTTTTTTAGCCCTATTTTAATTCCTTTCTATGTAAAGCACTTTGAATTGCCATTGTGTATGAAATGTGCTAAATAAATAAACTTGGCTTGCCTTGCCTTGCCTTGGGTCCATTTACATGCTGTGTCAAATCAAAAGTGTTAAGAACAGTCATGAGCTCTTTTGTTGTACTGGATTCAGCATTGTCTATGTGAATGTTAAAATCCCCAGCAATAGCAAAACAGTCAAACTCTGAGGAAATTATTGATAACAGTTCTGTAAATTCCTCAATAAAGGCTGGAGAGTATTTCGGAGGCCTGTAAACAATGATTAGCAGGATGCGTGGAGAACCTTTTAACACAATACCCAGATATTCTAGAGACAAATATTCACCAAATGACACTTGCTTACATTGAAAGACATCTTTAAAAAGAGCAGCAACACCCCCACCTCTCCTAACTGCTCTGCAAACACTCATAAAAGTAAAGTTAGGAGGGGCTGCTTCATTGAGGACTGTTGCACTACAGTTTTCTTCTAGCCACGTTTCATTTAGAAGCAAAAAATCAAGGTTGTTTGTGGTTATTAAGTTGCTGACTAGAAATGATTTGTTCTTAAGTGAACAGATGTTTAAAAGTGCTAACTTAACAGTATTAATTTTTTCACCCACATTAGTCTTAGTTTGACAAGTGACAGGCAGCAGATTATATTGGTTTGTTAAACGGCCTGACAAGGCCTTAGACTTTCTTTCACATAACAGAACTGGGATACAGTGCCCTCCACAATTATTGGCATCCCTGTTTAAGATGTGGTCCTGGACTTCTAAAAATTCTCCCTTTTTTTAAAACTACAAAGAACCCAAATGCAAAAAAAGAGAAAAATGCAACTTTTCATTTAAGTACATTACTTTGGTGGTAAAATTTTTTTACACATTTAGGAAAAAAAAAACTTGAAATCATGTGTCCCACAATTATTGGCACCCCTAACAATTCCTCTGAAAAATGTAATTTATTTTTTTCTAAATATATTTTTCTGTAGTTGCTAAAGTTGGTTAGGGTATCTAGGAAAGTTTAATTAGTAATTCATGAGTTCCTGCTTCCCTGGGGTATAAATATGATGTGACACAGAGGCCTAATTCTCTTACCCATTTTTCAACATGGCAAAGACAAGAAAACACACCATTCAAGTAAGGCAGATGTGTGTCGACCTTCATAAGTCAGGCAATGGCTACAAGAAAATAGCCACTCGCCTTAACTTCCCTGTATCTATAGTCAGTGGAATCTTTAAGAAGTTTAAAACAACCAAACAGTCACAAACAAGGCTGGAAGGGGTCCCAAGTTTATCTTGCCACAACGTATAGTGAGGAAGATGGTAAGTGAAGTAAAAAAATGTCCTAAGCTCACTGTCACAAAATTGCAACAAAGAGTGGAATCTTGGGGTCACAAAGTCTCCAAAGCAACCATCAGATGCTCTCTACATGCCAACAAGCTGTTTGGGAGGCATGCAAGAAAAAAGCCTTTTCTCACTAACAGTCACAAGCGTAAACGTCTGGAGTTTGCTAAGCGGTACTGGGACTTCAACTGCCATCCTGTACTTTGGTCAGATGAGACTAAGATTGAACTTTTGGCAAAAGACACTCTAAGTGTGTCTGGCGTAAAACAAAAGATTAGTATGCCGAAAAGCACCTCATGCCCACCGTGAAGTATGGTGGAGGATCTGTGATGCTGTGGGCCTATTTCTCTTCCAAAGGCTCTGGGAACCTTGCATTGCATGGCATTATGAATGCTTTGAACTACCAGGACATTTTAAATAAAAACCTGATGGCCTCTGCCAGAAAGCTGAAGGTGGGTCGTCATCACCAGGATAATGATCCAAAACATGTGGCAAAATCTACACAAAAATGGTTCAGCAGTCACAAACTCAAGGTCCTCCCATGGCCATCTCAGTCCCCAGACCTCAACCCAATTGAAAACCTGTGGGGCAAGCAAGAGAAGAGAGTGCATGAGAGACGACTCAGGACACCATGATCTAGAAAGATTGTGCAAAGAAGAATAGTCAAAGATCCCTCTCTCTGTGTTCTCCAATCTTGTGAAATGTTATAGGAGAAGATTAAGTGATCTCTTGTTGGCAAAAGGGGGTGGAACAAAGTATTAACATCCGGGGTGCCAATAATTCTGGGACACATGATTTCAAGTTTTTTTTTTTTTTTTCCAAATCTGTGATTCTTTTTACCACCAAAGTAATGTACTTAAACGAAAGGTAGGATTTTTCTCTTTTTTTTGCATTTTGGATCTATGTTGTTTAAAAAAAGGAGAATTTTTAGAAGTCCGCGACCACATCTTAAACAGAGGTGCCAATAATTGTGGAGGGCAATGTAGATAAAGAGGCAGGCACACTGGGTTCCCACTTGTTTTGTAAACATTTGAAAAAGTTACTGTTATCATAGCGGGACCCAAAACACATCACTGAGAGCTGGAATCAGTTGTTTTTGGTTCACCTACAACAGATGGAGGAGGGTGTGGGCCCGGGCGTTGTGACCGAAGAAATCTCACAGGGGGAGGGGGAGCTGGGCCCACAGGCTTTGGTGGTTGTGGGGCTCGACGCTTTTTGGTTGATATCTGGGGGCTCGCAGCAATCGAGTGTGATAGTCTAGTTCCAACAAAAATCAGATCCTCCATTTTCTCTGAGAAGCCAAGATGCGGGGATGCTGGAGAGAGGAATGACATGTCCGGTGAGAGGGGCTGTTGCTCTGGTGTTATCGGAAGCTGAAGTATGTTGTCCTGGCTTTGCTGTCCATTTTCAAGAAAGTCATCTTTGGGTGCTGAATCTTGGAGCAGTTCTAATCCATCACAGTCTGTCTGTAGTGAGCTCTGTGGGCAGGGCTCAGCTGGGAGTGTGTCCATGAGCAATTGTTGTGGCTGCGTGGTGTTATCATTGTCCTTGTGGGATGTGTCAACCGAATGTCCATTCAGGAGCTGAAATGAAGTCCTGTGGTCGTCCATACTCTGTATCAGGTTGAGTGGGTTAAAACACACAGCTGAAGGATGATGAAGGGAAAAATAAATATTGTCCTTTAGCACTCTTGCACCAAGTTTGTTTGGGTGGTGGCCATTTGATGTAAACAGTTGTCTCTGACTCCAGAAGAGATTGAAGTTATCGATGAAATTCACTTCATTCATGTTACAGGTTTTTTGCAGCCATGTATTAAGCTCAAGCAACCTTGAGAACCTATTTATTCCTCTTGCTGGCAGTGGTCCACTGATGAACGGCTGAACTTTCAGTTTTCTAAGTGTTTCAAAAAGTTAATTGAAATCCGACTTCATGAGTTCTGACTGCTCTCTCTGAATATCGTTCTTCCCCACATGAATGATTAGTTGATTTGCAGTCTTATGTTTCATCCGAATGTTCTCAATTTCCCTGTTTACATCAGAAATGGTTGCTTGTGGAAGGCAGCATGTAGTTGTATCTCGGCTGCGAATGTTTCTGACTGTAGAGTCACCCACTATCAGAGTCTTTGGCTCGGCTGCGCTCTGAGCTGAGGGTTGCTGTCTGCTCAACCTTGAGTGCCTGTTAGCATTAGTGTTAGCTGCGGGCTGATGCAATCTGTGTTCGATCATATTCATCACGTTTGGGGATTCATCACCCACATTCATTAATACTTCAAATCTGTTTTCGAAATGTATAGACGGTGGTAGAAAACTAGTGTTTGCAATCCTTGTGTCTGGGGTAGAGCATGCAACTGCAGCAATATATGAAGCTTGTGACAATCTGACGTCTCGAGTGTGTTTGGGTCTTGCCCCCTGTTTGTGCCATCGATTAATGTGTTGATCAGTTTCTTGTTTCTCTATCTGTTGAGTAGCACTAAATTTATGTGATTTGTCCGGTTTGGTGGTTCCGCAAATAACTTTGTTTCAAGAACTGCAATCCTTTGTAAAAGTCTGTGACAGTTTGTGCAGCAAGAAGATTCCTTAGCTAGAGGAGGCATTTTCTTATCCTTTTCAATTTAGGCAGCTGTGTTTTCCCTTCCCGAATGTAAGCGGATGGCAGTGTGGAGGCTGGTCGGATGAAATATTCCACTTTTTTGTAGTAATCCAGTCCACAGAGTTTCTAGTTTTATCGTTGAAGTCAAGCTTTGTTGTTTGAGCACTGTGTTGATTTGCTGAAGTTAAAATTATGAGATAAAATTAAGATGTAAACATGTCATAGCCAAAGAGTTATTTTACAGTATATGCCTTCTGTAAATGATGTTAGAGTGACATTATAGGACAACTTAAAGTGAGATGTAAATAATTTCTACAAATAAAAATTACAGACACATCAAGATCATTTTTATACTTTTTGTATTTGATTGTTCTTTCTTACCAAGTTCTTAAATTTAGTCACCATCAATCACAGTATAAACAATGAAGTGTGAGCAGAAAACACTATCATTATTGATGATTGTTTCTGTCCAGTCCGCTGGTTTTATTGCATTTAACCAAAGCATTTTTTGTTGTCTGGCAGTAACAGTTATGTGATGACATTTCTAATTGGAGCCGGTACTCCGTCTATTCTGGCACCCAACAACACAACAAGATGATATTTTAAGCTCCTTGTGTAGTCGACTCTGTGCTGATTTGTATTAAGCACCTCCAGTTTTCCCTTTATTTTGCCTCTCGACATCGGCACAAATAGGGTAACAGATGCACATCCGAGTGAAGTTTTTTTAGTTTTAGTTTAGAGCTTTATTTACCCCCTTGGGGCAATTAGTTTAGGCTCTCATGGTGCTTCACATTTAACACTAACATATATACATTCAAACATACAAAACACAATAAATAAATATCCATCCATCCATCCATCATCTTCCGCTTATCCGGGGCCGGGTCGCGGGGGCAACAGTCTAAGCAGAGACGCCCAGACTTCCTTCTCTCTGGCCACTTCCTCCAGCTCCTCCGGGGGTACCCCGAGGCGTTCCCAGGCCAGCCTGGAGACATAATCCCTCCAGCGTGTCCTGGGTCTTCCCCGGGGCCTCCTCCCGGTGGGATGTGCCCGGAACACCTCCCTGGGAAGGCGTCCAGGGGGCATCCGAAATAGATGCCCGAGCCACCTCAGCTGGCTCCTCTCACCCTATCTCTAAGGGAGCGCCCAGCCACCCTGCGGAGAAAGCTCATTTCAGCCGCCTGTATCCGGGATCTTGTCCTTTCGGTCATGACCCACAGCTCATGACCATAGGTGAGAGTAGGAACGTAGATTGACCGGTAAATCGAGAGCTTTGCCTTACGGCTCAGCTCCTTCTTCACCACAACAGACCGGTACATCGCCCGCATTACTGCAGATGATGCACCGATCCGTCTGTCAATCTCCCGTTCCATCCTTCCCTCACTCGTGAACAAGACCCCAAGATACTTAAACTCCTCCACTTGAGGCAAGAACTCTCCACCAACCTGAAGTGAGCAAGCTACCCTTTTCCGACTGAGAACCATGGCCTCGGACTTGGAGGTGCTGATTCTCATCCCCGCCGCTTCACACTCGGCTGCAAACCGTCCCAATGCATGTTGAAGGTCCCGGTCTGAGGTTGCCAACACGACAACATCATCTGCAAAGAGCAGCGATGAAATCGCGTGGTCCCCAAACCGGACACTCTCCGGCCCTTGGCTGCGTCTAGAAATTCTGTCCATAAAAATTATGAACACAACCGGTGACAAAGGGCAGCCCTGCCGGAGACCAACATGCACCGGGAACAAATTTGACCTACTGCCGGCAATGCGAACCAAGCTCCTGCTCTGGTTGTAAAGGGACCGTACTGCCCTAAGCAAGGGGCCCCGGACCCCATACTCCCAGAGCACCCCCCACAGGGTGCCACGGGGAACACAGTCGAATGCCTTCTCCAAATCCACAAAGCACATGTGGACCGGTTGGGCAAACTCCCATGAACCCTCCAGCACCCTGTGAAGGATATAGAGCTGGTCCAGCGTTCCACGACCGGGACGAAAACCACACTGCTCCTCCTGAATCCGAGGTTCCACTATCGGCCGAATTCTCCTCTCCAGTACCCTGGCATAGACTTTCCCAGGGAGGCTGAGGAGTGTGATCCCCCTGTAGTTGGAACACACTCTCCGGTCCCCCTTCTTGAAAAGAGGGACCACCACCCCGGTCTGCCAGTCCATAGGCACTGTCCCCAACCGCCACGCGATGCTGCAGAGGCGCGTCAGCCAAGACAGCCCCACAACATCCAGAGACTTAAGGTACTCAGGGCGAATCTCATCCACCCCCGGCGCCTTGCCACCGAGGAGCTTATTAACTACCTCGATGACTTCAGCCCGGGTGATGGACGAGTCCCCCTCCGAGCCCTCAGCCTCTGCTTCCTCAAAGGAAGACGTGTCGGTGGGATTGAGGAGATCCTCGAAGTATTCCTTCCACCGTTCAACAATATCCCCAGTTGAGGTCAGCAGCTGCCCATCTCCACTGTAGACAGTGTTGGTAGGGCACTGCTTCCCCCTCCTGAGGCGTCGAACGGTTTGCCAGAATCTCTTCGAGGCCAACCGATAGTCTTTCTCCATGGCCTCACCGAACTCCTCCCAGGCCCGAGTTTTTGCCTCCACAACCGCCCGGGCTGCCGTCAGCTTGGCCTGCCGGTACCTGTCCGCTGCCTCAGGAGCCCCACAAGCCAGCCAGGCCTGATAGGACTCCTTCTTCAGCTTGACGGCATTCCTTACTTCCGGTGTCCACCACCGGGTTCGGGGATTACCGCCTCGACAGGCACCGGAGACCTTACGGCCACAGCTCCGAGCGGCCGCGTCGACAATGGAGGTGGAGAACATGGTCCACTCGGACTCAATATCTCCAGACTCCCTCGGGATCTGGTCGAAGCTCTGCCGGAGGTGGGAGTTGAAGATCTCTCTGACAGGGGGTTCAGCCAAACGTTCCCAACAGACCCTCACAGTACGTTTGGGTCTGCCGAGTCTGTCCAGCTTCCTCCCCCACCATCGGATCCAACTCACCACCAGGTAGTGATCGGTTGACAGCTCCGCCCCTCTCTTCACCCGAGTGTCCAAGACATACGGCCGGAGGTCAGATGAGACGACCACAAAGTCGATCATCGACCTTCGGCCTAGGGTGTCCTGGTGCCAAGTGCACTGATGGACACCCTTATGCTTGAACATGGTGTTCGTTATGGACAAGCCATGGTTAGCACAGAAGTCCAATAACAGAACACCGCTCGGGTTCAGATCAGGGGGGCCGTTCCTCCCAATCACGCCCCTCCAGGTGTCTCTGTCACTGCCCACATGGGCGTTGAAGTCCCCCAGTAGGACGATGGAGTCTCCAGTCGGAGCACTTTCTAGCACCCCTCCCAGAGACCCCAAGAGGGCCGGGTACTCTGCACTGCCATTCGGCCCGTAGGCACAAATGACAGTGAGAAACCTATCCCCGACTCGAAGGCGCAGGGAAGCAACCCTCTCGCTCACCGGGGTGAACTCCAACACATGGCGACTGAGCTGGGGGGCTATAAGCAAACCCACTCCAGCCCGCCGCCTCTCACCATGGGCAACTCCAGAGTGGTAGAGAGTCCAGCCTCTCTCGAGAAGTGTGGTTCCAGAGCCTAAGCTGTGCGTGGAGGTGAGCCCGACTATTTCTAGTCGGTATCTCTCGACCTCCCGCACAAGCTCAGGCTCCTTCCCCGCCAACGAGGTGACATTCCACGTCCCTAGAGCCAGTTTCCGTGTCCAGAGATCGGGTCGTCGGGGGCCTCGCCTTCGACTGTCGCCCGATCCACTATGCACCGGCCCCTTATGATCCCTCCTGCAGGTGGTGAGCCCACAGGAGGGCGGCCCCACGTCGCTCTTTCGGGCTGAGCCCGGCCGGGCCCCATGGGGGAAGGCCCGGCCACCAGGCGCTCGCATACGAGCCCCAACCCCGGGCCTGGCTCCAGGGTGGGGCCCCGGCTGCGCCATGCCGGGCGACGTCTCGGCCCTTGTTTTTAATTTTTTCATAATGGGCTTGTGAACTGCTCTTAGTCTGGCCCGTCACCAAGGACCTGTTTGCCTTGGGAGGCCCTACCAGGGGCATAAAGCCCCGGACAACATAGCTCCTAGGATCATTCAGGTACTCAAACCCCTCCACCACGATAAGGTGACAGTTCAAGGAGGGGAATAAATAAATAAATAAATAAATAAATAAATAAATAAATAATCAACCAATGAATGAATGAAATGAATGAGACGGAGGGAAGCTAGCGAGTGAAGGGCATGATAAAAACCATCTGGAGCTCTGCACGGGTGGATAGGCTACGAGTGTTTGAGGAAACACTGGCAGGATTTACTTGTGTTTTTTTCTTCATATTTGAGTGTTTATTATTCTGTTTTATATTCAGTGAAAGGCTTGGCCATTTGTTTTAATTGTTGCAGTTATTATTTCATTCCCATTTACTACTGTGGGTTTATTTGAGAACCTGATCATTAGCCCTTATTAAAATAAGTGAATAATGAGTGAATGTGAGATCTTAAAAGAGCTCAGGTTAGCCTTCCCCCATGAGGGGGCGCTACACATGTAAAAGATTATAGACATTTCAAATCCTGCATTTCAACAATATCACACAAGCAATAATTGTTCTGAACATTCAGTGGTTAATTAAACAAGCAATAAATACTGAAGAACTTACGTGACTGACGGTAGTTTGTGTGTTTCGTCTGCAGGTCAAAGGTTTGTGGAGCGGCTCACAGACTGACTGATGTTTCACACATTTACACTGAAGTGTTGGAAGAGCTCTTCATTCACTGCATACACTGGAAAACACACATTTCAAAGGTTGGGGATCTGGCCTGTTTCAGAAAGGAGTTAAAGTGGAAACTCTCAGTATGTTAATCCTGAAATAAGTTTCAGAATGGGAGGTTAAGTTAAAACACTGAGTATCTTAACCCTGACATGACGGAAACTCTGGGTTTTCTGTTTCAGAATGGGAGGCATGTTAACCCTTAGACAGCTGGGTAACTTAAGTCAAGCTAGTTTCTGAAAGAGAGGTAACTTATACTCAGAATCAGTTTCCAGGGTAAATTACTCCATGAACCTAACCTGGTCTGGAGCAGGTTTTCTTCAGTAAACCCAGAGTTTCTTTCCCCCTTTTTTTGTAAGAATGTTTAAATAAATTAAAAGTCTTTTAATACGTAAAAAGCTCACAAATGTTTTTCTTCCTGAGTATTTTTGTCTTATTTCAAGTACAAATATCTAGAATTAAATATCTAGAATTAAATCTATAATCTAAAGTAAGTGCATTTTACTTTAAAGAGTTCACTCAAAAATGAAAATGTTATGTTTCTCTGCTGATCCCCAGGGCATCCAACATGTAGGTGTGTGTGTTTCTTCAGGAGAACACAAATGAAGACTTTTAACTCAACCGTTGCTGCATCCCAGTCATATAATGGTGTGAATGGGGAACAATTCTATGCGAGCAAAAACAAACAAACAAACAAACAAAACATGCTAAGACAACACACACACAAACCCTGCTGCTCATGACGACACTTTGATGTCTTGACATGAACCGATCGGTTTCTGTGAGAAAAACAACAGTATGCTATTTATTTTTTACCTCATAGCAGGCGAATCTCATCTAGTGTTCCCATTCGTCATCGTCATGTTTTTATTTGTTTTGTTAAAAACATGTCGAGAAGTTTTTTAACAGTATGTACAAACTGACATTAATATTTAACAAGGCTGTAAAAAAAGAAAGCATACAAAACAACCGCTGTACAATGTCATTTACTATCTTGGCTGAATTGGTCATATAACTGCATCACATGGCTAAATGCGTCATCGTATTAAAAAGCCTCTGTTTTCACAGTCCACACTACGACGAGAAGATGGCGTTTTCAAATGTATCTGCTTTGGAGAGCGTTTTCAAAACGATACGTTTTCAGTGACTTAAAACGCTGTCTCAGTGTGGATGGAAGGCCAAAACGGAGAGAAAAATATAAGTTTTCAAATGAAAACGTATTAGTGTGGACTAGACATGTGCCGATATTCGATAATGCGATTGATCAAGATAATGAATATGCACGATATTGTTATCATGGGCACTTTAAAATATCGTAAATAATAATGTATTAACAATTTATATATATTTTTTAAATGCACTCTAGAATACTTTGCCCATCAACCGTAAAAATGCTCAACACCGCTGTATTCTGCGTCAAAGGGAAGCGCTCAGATATAAACAAGCCCAACGTGCGTTTGCACATGAGTGAAGGAGACGCGCTGCTGAAGTGCCGCTCAGTGACAGCAGAGGGCGCTGATGAACTGCAGAATGCTGCGCTTACCCCGGGAACCCGCAAACAAACAAAAACCGCGTGTAGTTTTTAAAACTGCCATTCGTTTTTTTGTAATCTCAATGTTGTTCATCAAAGCACCAAATACTTAATACTTAAAGACTTAATAGGCTATTTATTTTCAAACGTAAACATTTTTATGTTTTAATCTGGACTACATGCCCTAATAATTAGAACTGTTCTAATTATGTGTTATTGTTTAGTAAAACTTTGAGACATCCGACTTCATTATTACCAAACTGACAATGAAAAATACTTATAAAGAATTAATCATTCTAAGTAATGTTAATTTCTTAGTTATTGTTTAATAACATTAAAATCAAAATCAAAATAACTTTTTATGGACCTAAGATAAAACTTACAATGATCATTTCTTAACTAACATTACCAAAAACATTATTACTTGCTGTAACAAATGTAGCTGTTGCTCAATCTTAGTGAATGCATTAAATAATGAGACCTTATTTGTTAGCCTACCTGTTGTTCTTTATAGCCTAATTCTTTTGCACTTTAATCTGTTTGAAAATTGTACTTTTACAGCCCTGAAAAAAATTAAGAGACCACTTAACATTGATTTCTCATTGTTTCTCAATGTTAAGTGGTCTCTTAATTTTTTTCCAGAGCTGCATTATTGTATTAAACATTCAGTTATTTTTGTTATTACAAAAGTAGTTCTTAAAGCTGTTATGCTATGGCAACTTTTTTATGCAACTTATTTCAATATTGTGATAATATCGTATATATGGATAAAACTTCAGCAATTTATCGCAACATGAAAAATTGATATCGGCACATGCCTAGTGTGGACATGGCCTTAATAAATGAAGCAATTGATGACTTAATTAAACACAGCTGAAAAGAACTAGACTAACAAGGGTAACCAAGGAAACAGACAAGTGGCGGGAAAACTAAGATGGGAATGTGACAAGTACAAAAACACAACAGAGACAGACAAGACATGTGAGAGAATTAGACACTGAATGATGTTAATTTATTTAAGTTTAATTATAGTGAGTGAGTAAGTAAGTAAGTAAATTTTATTTATATAGCACATTTAACCAAAGCAAAGCTATCCAAAGTGCTGTACAGAGTAAAGAAAAAATACAGTCTAAAACAATTTCACGAGTTCCCACTTACATCAAATTAAATAGAGTAAAGATTATGCGCATTTGGCGTGCTGTCCAGGGGAGGGCTCCGGGCTCGGATTTCTGCCCGAACCAAGAGTATCCCCCAAAATGCAAGGAGTGGAGGACAGCCACCAGAAAACCCCCAAATACGCAGAAAAATTGGTGGGCTGATAATTTGAGAGGCCTGGCTGCTAGACCAGGAGAGCCCGTGTTGCCTCGCTGCATCGGGTGGACGGGTTGAGGAGCGGCCTAGAATTTGGCGTACCGATCGGGAAGGCTCTTTATCGAGTCTGGAGGGGGCCTGGCTCACTGCAACAGACGTAAGACGAGCTCTTCCGGCTGATAAATGAGCAGCATCCTCAAATCAGAAAGACCGATTAGGAAGCCTCTTACAACATCTGAGGGGGGCCTGGCAGTCTTAAATTAAAATTACCGATCGGAAAGGCTCTTGCAACGTCTGAGGGGGGCCAGGCTCACTGCAACAGACGAGAAACAAGCTGTACCAGCTGATGATGAGGAGCATCCTCAAATCAGAAAGACCGATTAGGAAGGCTCTTACAACATCTGAGGGGGGCCTGGCTCACTGCAACAGACGAGAAAAACCCTGCCGGCCAATAAATGAGGAGCAACCTTGAATTTGACAGACCGATCGGGGAGGTTCTTGCAACGTCTGAGGGGGGCCGGGCTCACTGCAACAGACGAGAAACAAACCCTAACGGCCGATAAATGAGGAGCATCCTCAAATTAGAATGACTGATCGGGAAGGCTCTTGCAATGTCTGAGGGGGGCCCGGCTCACTGCAACAGACGAGAAAAATCCCGCCGACCAATAAATGAGGAGCATCCTCAAATTGGAAAGACCTTTAGAGGGGAGGTCACATTTTGTTAGCTTCCCTTTCCTAAAAACCATAAATAATTTGGTGAGGGTCCTTAAAAAAAGACGTTGGTAACCCAGGAGGGAGTGCCTGAGACAGATATAAAAATGTTGGCAGAACAGTCATTTTGATACAATTTACCTGATCAACTAATGAAATATTTCCATCTATCTGAATCCCCTTCTACTCTAATAATAATAATAAATATAGCTGCTAGCAGCAATTGCGGGGCCAAGCCCATTATGGCTCTTCTTGGCTTTTTTTGGACTTTGGATATTATTAGGAAACTTTTTTACATTGCCTAATTCACATGCTTAAACAACATAACTTAACTTTACTTACTACACATTGAATTTGACCAATCAATCTTCAAAGCTATAGCCTGTTGCTTTAAACAGCAGACCACTCATACTTTGGTTTGTTTAATTTTATAAAGGCTTGAGATTTCGAAGGCAGAACTGCAGCTTTTGCCACTAAATGACAACATTACACACAATTTTATAAAGCTGTCCCCCATGGGACTCGAACCCATAACCTCACAATCCGGTGTCTGACACTCATCTCATTGCGCCACAGGGAAGACATGTGTTCATTGACATGCCATAGGTCCATAGTTAAAATTAGAAATTAACTCAAAATGAAGATTTTTGGATTTAATGAACAACATTATATATTTTTTGTGAAAAATTGGATGAAATCATTCTTAGAAGTAATTAATGTTTTGAACGGAAAAACATTTTTGCAAATAACCATTTAGAATGCTAAGCTAATTAGCATAAAGACACAAACACAGGCAAGTTCAACTTCAGAGGTGGATTTCTCCGGAACGGTAGCGAATATCAAAAATCTGTTCAGTCATTTCTTTGCGGCTCACTCTATATTTATTATGAGCCAATTTTGAACAAAATTGGACAAAATTTGAAGGAGGAGTAGCGAAAAAACTGTTTTTCACTTGATTCAATATGGCGCACAGTCACATGTTTGGAAAATGACAAATGAGACATCGTCGAAATCTGCAAAACCCAGAGAACAAAATGACATACATTATATAGAATATAGATAATGTTTTCAAAAGTTATAAACGTTTTAGCAAAAAATCATATATCTCTGGAACACTAGGTGGCGCTATTCTGAAACTTCTCATGTACATTCGGGACATGATGACGGTCATGCATACCAAATTGTGTGCAGATATGTCAAATATTATAAAAGATATCACATTTTATGACAAAATTCAAAATGGCGGTCACGTGGTTCATCCGATCCTAACATATCTTATATCACCAGATTCAGCATGAAACGAGGAATCCATAGACACCAATATTATGATTTTCTGACAAACCGTTCGGATGTTATGGGCAAAAATAGCCTTTTTTCATATCTCATGACCCCTAGGTGGCGCTGTTCCCAACTTTAGCATGGATCCTCAGATCATGGGTCTGATGAAGCATACCAATTTTCGTTTCGATTGGTCAAAGTTTGGCCGAGATACAGCCTCAGAACCAATTTTGGGTCGAGCTTGTTAAGTTCATGACATTATAACTTTTGAACAGAGATGAATATCAAAATTCTGTTCAGTCATTTCTGTGCGGCTCAGTCCAAAGATTCTCTCTGCCAAGTTTGGACAAAATTAGACAAATTTTGAAGGAGGAGTAGCAAAAAAACTGAATACTGTACTTTTTAAAATGGCCATTACTGTAATGGGCGGAGTCTTAATGTAAGATATTAAATTTGATCAGCATGATGAGAGGAATCAGGTGTACTAAGTGGCATTTTTCTACCTCAAAGGGTTCAAAAGTTATAACAGTTTCAATGTTGAATTTTTGGACTGGTGGTGGCGCTATGGAGTTGGTCTTAGAGACTCCAAATTTGGTCCATTTATTATTTATTACTATCTCTACAAGTGTGCCAAATTTCATCATTTTCCTACTTACGGTTCATAGGGCTGCCATTGACTCCCATAGGGGAGGAAGAATAATAATAATAATAATAATATAGGAAACTAACAGATACAATAGGGGCTACAGCCCTTTCAGGGCTTGGCCCCTAATAATAATAATAATAATAATAACTAGTTACATTTTATATAATGCTTTTCAAGGCACTCAAAGCGCTTTACATAGAAGGGGGGAATCTCCTCAACCACCACCAATGTGCAGCACCACCTGATGATGCGGCGGCAGCCATATTGAGCCAGAACGCTCACCACACACCAGCTGATTGGTGGAGAGGAGACCGAGTGATGAAGCCAATCAGGAGAGGGGGAGGATTAGGAGGCCATGATGGACAGAGGCCAGTGTGCAAATTTGGCCAGGATGCCGGGGTTACACCCCTACTCTTTATCGAAGGACATCCTGGGATTTTTTATGTCAGGACCTCGGTTTAACGTCTATCCACAGGACGGTGCTCTTTTGACAGTATAGTTTCCCCATCACTATACTGGGGTGTTAGGGCCCACACAGACCCTGCTGGCCTCACTAACACCTCTACCAGCAGCTCCTGGTTTTCCCAGTTGGTCTCCCATCCAGGTACTGGCCAGGCTCAGCCCTGCTTAGCTTCAGTGAGAAACCAGTCTTGGGCTACAGGGTGATATGGCTGCTGGTAATATAAGCAAGGGAGCATAGTTTTAATTGTATAGCTGAGGCAGTTCTCTGGCTATCTGTAGTCTTAGATATGTACTTTAATCCACATTCCAGGCAAAGGGAATATTTTAAGGGGTAATCGAGTAGCAGCCTTATTAAGAGGCATAGAAACACTCTTATTCACATGCATTTTATAACCAGATATGATTCCATAGTCTTGTAATAAAGACGTTAAGGCTGGTATTGAGGAATTACACCAGTCAAATACAGCATGATATTGTCTGTGTATAGACAGATTACATGCTGAGATTGAAGGGTTGTAAAAACCCACCGATGACATCATGTGAGTGAATTGCAAGAGCAAATAAGAGGGAACAGTGGGCAGCCCTGTCTTATGCCTCGCCCCAAGGAAAATAGAGTCAAGATTGGTCCGAATGACTGCTGTTGGGTGGTTATAAAGCATATCAACCATATTAATACATTTAGGACCAAAATTCATCTTTTGGAGGACTAACTTTACCTGATTTAATTATGGGTTAGGGTAAGGGTTATGTTTTTATACTTTATGTCATTTACATTTATATATTTTACATCATTTTTAGCTGCTTCCTTGTTTTACATTTTTTGGGAGGTACCATTAAAATTGAACTTAATAATTAATAATTAAACTCACATTATGGACCTGGAATATGTGGATGTCTTTTGTCAGGTGCTGTTGCCATGGTGAACCATATCATGGTAATATCATAATATTGAGGATGCTGGACAGCCAGCTAGTAATGCCTTACAGTGATCTAGTCTAGAGGTCATGGATGCATGAACTAACTTTTCTGCATCAGAGACATATAACATGTTCCGTACCTTAGCAATGTTTCTGAGGTGGAAGAAGGCTGGTTTTGTAACATTTGAAACATGATTTTCGAAAGACAAGTTGCTGTCTAATATAACACCCAGGTCTTTAACTGTAGCGGATGAAGTAACAGTACATCCTTCTAGATGTAAATTATATTATAACACCATCTGCCTCTTTTTTATTTAAAACAATCTTAAACATATTAATAGACACACAAATATGGTTCAGGCAATGCATCCCTTGATTATCTTCACTGCATGAAGATTTATAACAAAACAAATGATAAAACTCAACATATAAACATTAATATGTGGTTCAGACAATAAGTGTGCATATGGCTATCACTGTAATAAAATTAAATATGACATAAAACAGAACCTAGTCTCTTTTTGTTCAATGTCAGTTTATGTGTGATCAATAACAGCCATTATAAACGTATAAGTAAAAGGTATAAGAAGCTATAAAAGAAATAAAGGAAACAATTCAGTCAAACATACAAAGTCAACGAAAAAGTTAAATAGCCTAAATATATAAAGTTATGAAACTTATCTCTGCCCTCAGCCAAAATGATTGGCCAGGGAAAAAATTATAGATTCATGAGACCAAAGACTCGCTCAACGTATTTTCATATCCTCAATAAAATAAGAACTGATGAGTGTGAGAAAACACAAATGTTTTGATCTTCCTAAAGTACTGATTCTCTGCTGTTTTCAAGCCTGTTTGGTTTATCCATTGACTGCCACTGAACTGAAATCACACACACTGTTGATTAAAGGAAACTAGTTTAAGTGCAAATGACACCAGAGGCTGAAATACAAAGATAGTTGACGAGATAAACTCACGGATGAGATGATCTCATGATCTTATCTGGAATCATAATAAACATCAAACTACAAGACAGATGAAGATGTTTATGAGCCAATCAAATCGTTATCAAATTAATCTCAAGAACATAAAACGGAAAAGACATGAAAGAAAACCCTAACTCTCATTTCTTCTACACTGTTCCTCATAACCAGCACGAGAGGATCAACAAGCTGAACAACATTTGCTGACGTTTGACTAAAGGCTGAACACAATGACACAATAATTCACACAGAGACGACCTGATCTTACCGGGAATTAGACTGAAGACGACTGAAGAAGCTTCTCATCAGAAGATGATGGTGTTTAGGAGCTGATCGGCTCTTTTATAGCCGGAATTAACTCCAGAAACATCAATCAAAGATGCATTAAACATCATTTACACTTAATGCAACCGCATCAGCAATCAGCAAACAAAACCAAACATCAGAACAGAAAAACACTTACAGAAAGAGTGAAGAAGAGTGTTATAGAGAGGAAACAGCCAGAAATACAGTATTATAATACTGAGATCATACTGTAAGTTTATCAGATTATGATTATGAGGTTATAGAACAATAAAGAGAAAATGGCTCTATGTGAATTTGCAGTTTCATTCCTACGGATGTTTGCGCCACATCGATCCGTCAGTAAACTTTGAGTTAGTTTGATTCTGCACTACGCTTTATTAATGTTCTGCCTCTGGTTATAATTATTGACACTTGATATAGTAATGTATGTAAAGTATATTGACTGTATCCACCTGAAAAATGGGCATTTCTGAAAGATTTACAGATCATTACAACATGTGGGTTCCAAATGTTAAGTGATGTGTGTTAATATTGGAGAAAACCTCATTCATGTTCAAATACAGTAAATACTAGAGCTGACAGTCCCAGTACAACACACCTGAAGAATAATAAAACAGCATCTCAGCTTAATGACAGTAATAGTGACAGTAATGAACACTTTGCATGTGTGGTAGTGAACACAAAAGCCACCCGATGCCTATATTTCACCTATGATGATTAAAGTTTATAGTAGGTCAAATGATAAACAATTCTTTAAAGGTTCAGTCATAAATGATTTAACTTGAAGCACTTCTCCTAATTCTCATAATGGCTTTGGTTTCTGCCATTAGAAAACAATTCCCTGTTTGAGTGAATGCGGGCGATTTTTTCCCCTACATTTTCAAAAGCTTGTTACCAAGAGATTCAGTCGTGATTGCACATTTCCACATTTCCCACCAGCATTCATTCATTATTCACGTCACACACCACCTCTTATATAACACGAATGTTTACTGTTTCTGCTGAGAGTGTCTGTGAGTTTTATGCTTATGTGGACTTGAAGCATGAATGTAATCGTTGTTTGATTTTGGTCAAAGTTGTCAGGTAACAGCAGCACTCAGGTCATAGAAGTCTCTTCTTCACTGCAAATCACACACCTGTCATGATGTTTATTGTTGCACAATATTCCTCTTTTCTGCTGTAGTTTGCATTATCTGGTGCAGACTGGAATGACCTACTGGATCTAACAGTTTTTCTCATCGCTTTGGCTCACTTTGTTTTTAAACAATTGTCACTCTAGTGCATGTCTGCTACATAGAGCAACTCACCCAAAACTTAGTCATTGTGTTACATGTACATGTTCTTCAGATGCGACGATAAACCGAGGTCCTGACTGTCATTAAAAATCCCAGGATTTCCTTTGGAAAAAAAGTGAGGATTTAATCCTGGGACAAATTTGCCCATTGTCCTCTTTCCTTCATAATCCGTTATAAGCGCCTAATCATCCTCATATATACTGACTGGCTTCATCACTGCGTCTCCAGCATGAGCTGGTGTGTGCTGGGCGTTCTGGAGCAATATATCTGCTCTCCAAACCTCCAGGGGGTGCTGCACATTGGTGGTGGTTGTCCCTAAATTTACCCATATCTGTAAGGAACCCATAGCTGAAGGCAGATTAGAATCCATGTTGCAGAGGGACTTTATTGCCAAAGAGTAAGGAACAGACAACAAATAACAACCCAAAACGACAGGCAAGGACGTGATCAAAGTACAGGCAGGGTTCAGAAACTCAATAGGCAGACAGACAGACAGCAAACCAACTCCAAACGATAGTCAAAGGGAAAATCCAGTTAACAGGCAAGAAGGTCAAAACAGTAAGCTACTTAATCATCTATTTACCTAATAATAATAATAATAATTTAAACTCTATTCATTATTCCTATCCTTTTTTAATATTTCAACATTATTACATATACTCTTGTTTGCATTAACCCATTTTCTAATAGGACATGCATCGATATATTTTTAATTCCGATCATTTGTAATTCTTGAGATAATTGAAATCTTTTGCTTTCGTATGCAACACATCTTAAAAGAATATGCTCTACCGTTTCTGGCAGTCTACATTTGTCACAATAACCATTTTCATGTTTTCCCATCCTCTGCAGACTGTAATTTATTTAATGTCGTATGCCCTATTCTCAATCTTGATAAGATTACATCCTTTCTTCTACTGCCATACCTTATCCTTTCAGTACCAACCCATCCCTGAACCTGATATAAATGTCTTCCTTTTTGATCACAATCCCACATTTTTTTTGCCATTTCTTTCTTACTTCAATCTTTATTAATCAGGGTATCTGCAGGTTTTACCAAGTCAAATGTAAGACTTTTTAAGACCATTATGAATAAAATGTAAGACCTATATTGCGCAATAAAAAATATGCATAGGAAATGCAGAATCACTCAATTACTTAAACTTATATTATTTCATTTATTTAAATAGAACAAAGTATTAGTGAACATATTATTAATAGCTCAATCCCACCAGGAGATATATATATATTATTTTTATTATTTTTATTTATTATTTTTTTGTGGTGGTGGTGGTGGTCACTTTCACAAATTTGCAAACATTTTAATTGTTTCATTATTAGGATGCAACATTAACCATATTATTATGTTAGATGCACAATAATCACACATGGCTATAAAACTAACAAAATGCATGAATCTGGTTTGGTAGGCCTATTACAAAAGCAAAAAAGGCTGGTCCAGTGGTGTGCTATCTATCTTTAATAACACGATCGCTTGGGGTGGGAAATATGACCAACATCTTAAAAGTAAACCACAGCAATAAGCAATTGCTTAATATAAGTAAAAAGTTTTCAAGTAATTACGTAATCAAGTAATCGGTCAGTAATAAAATATATACTTATAAACAAATGACAATAGGAAAAATAAATACAACATAAAGATGCATATCTACAAAGAGGAACACTCCACCGTTTTTAGAAATAGGGCTTATTCAATATTTTAGACATTTAGATATGTGAGCAAATGCATTTGTCTCAGTAGTTGCAGTAGTTAAGGACATTATTTTTTCCCAACTGTAGGGGGACCCCGAGAGCAAAAGTTACCCTGTGCTGCTTTAAAGTCGATAAATTCAAGTTGACGTAAACTCTGCCCTCGCTCTGCTGCGGCGTCGCGTTATGACAGTCAACACGATGAATAATCAATATTCCTGTCATTATACTTAAAATAGTTTACAGAAAAGGCTTAACAAACTATTGCATAGACAGGCTATAAGGCATTAATATATCTTTCCTTTGTGCTTTTAATGTTGTGAAGCGGAAGCGCTGCCTCTGCACGTGTGCTCGATATGACTGAATGTTGCTTCAAGCACATCAGTCTGCACACGGGATGCGCATGCGCGCTTTGTGCTCCCTATTGAAGTCTTTCGTATTATAATTTAATACGAAAAGATAATATTACAAAGGCCTAGGCCATGTTTTAAATTATCAAAAGATTTGACTACACTTGAAAAATTGATCTTCTTATTTGATAAAGTGAGTCTTTGCTTAAAACAAGCAAAATGGTCTGCCAATCGGGTGAGGGAAATAATCTTCTTCCTGTTTGGGACAAAAACAAGAAACATTTCAATCAGAAACTATATTATTTTTCTTTACTTCACTGGCAAATCATTTAGCTTGTTTTAAGCAAAAACTCACTTGATTGACTTGATTTGGATTTTATTTTCAACAAAACAAGAAAAAATATCTTTGACTTTGATTTGACTTATCTATTAAATGCATATTGCTTTAAGAATGTTTCGGTATTGACACTAAACAAGAGAAAAATAGCAACATATGATATACAGGACTGAAAAATAAATGATAATCTTTTATTGCGCTAAAGTATTATAATATGAAATACTCGATTTATCTCCCCTCTTCAACAGACTCTCAGTCTGGAGACACACAGCATGTGTGACCATGGTCAAATTATTTAACTTCTCTATATCTTGCATGCGTTTTTGGCCATATCATTTCTCATTTGTCAAAATACCAGTGTATATTCTGCTAGCTTGCTTTGAGATTTCCCCATATTGGCAGTTTGTCTCTGTGATCTTTCACGTGCACGCTATTAATCTGTCAGACGTCTCCGTACAGATCTGATCCTTCACCCAGGACAGATGGGTCGGACACTTTTCTAACCGCCCTCTATGTGATTTCAATTCCAGACTTCTTAACCCCTCCCGTGGTCTCAATCCTCCCAGCAGAGGCGGACAAACTACACAACTCTATTACTGGAGTAAAAGTAAAGGCACTACTGGTCAAATATTACTCCGTTACAAGTGAAAGTTTTAAAAACAGATTTTTACTGCAGTAAAAGTACAGAAGCATTTGTTTTCAAAAGTACTTAAGTATAAAAGTAAATCTCCCTCTTCATGTCGCCGCATTATTGTATTATAGTTGTATAAATGCACATTATGCCATCATGGTTTAAGCCAGTCAGTGACGCTCCATCTGACACACTAGCAGACGACTAACTTAAACTCATTTAAATACTTGTAGAAAAGTTACAAAGCTGCTGTCACTTTAAGGCCGAATGCACGGATCCAATACCATTCTCGTTCTCCCAGACGTTTATATTTTTAATATTTTATAAGACATGCACCAAGTGTATGCCAACTAAACTAATCTTGATTTTTTTTCTAAAAACTGAAACATACTTTCAAAGTATGGCTATGGGTACACACACTTGTGCCTAAGAACCGTCTTCTTCCATTTTACTATGAACAGATCAGTGTTCAAAAAAAGTTGGGGAAATGTGTATGACCCTATAAGAGTGATTCCTGACAGACTGTCTGCAACAACAACAAAAAAAAAACGTTTAAAGAAGGAAAAATTAATCCTCCGACTTTCAGAGCTGCAACAGAAACGACTTTCGACCTCGATAGAAATGTAGTGGAGTAAAAAAGGACGATATTTGTCTTTCAGATGGAGTGAAGTAAAAGTCATACGTTTCCAGAAAAAAATAATACTCCAGTAAAGCACAGAGACTCAAACAGTGAACTTAAGTACAGGACTCGAGTAAATGTACTTAGTTAATGTCCACCTCTGCCTCCCAGAAATGTCTTAACCACTTGCGTGGTCTCAATTCTTCCAGAATATCTTAATCACCCACGTGACCTTAATTCTCCTAAACTTCTTGACCATGTTACATGATCGTGATCACAGAATCAGACCCCCACTATAGTTTTCTCAATTCAATTCAGCCCAAATTCTTATTTAAAATTCTCTGAATTTTAAGTTTGTCTCTCACCAGAAGCCTAATATGATACACACACACACATATGCCTCCAAGCTCCCTCATGAGAGGCCTTGAGACCGGTGTGCCTCGCAGGCAGGGACGTACTGGGACTGAAATTCAGCCCGGGACTTTAAGACGGAGAGGCCTTTTACGCGAGTGCCCTTGGTGCACGAGCAGGATTTTTTGCAGTTATTTTCATTCTAATAGTGTTTTTATGGTAGGCCTATAAAGACAATCAAATTTCGCTGAAGACCTTCAAGAAACACCTGCCTCCTCGGGTTGTATAAGCGAGTCACCACTGCACTAGACAAAACAACCAGGTCAGCAAAACCTAATCTCAAACACATAAGTCACAGTATTAGGGATGGGTATCGTTAAGATTTTAACGGTATTACTACTCTTACCGATACTACTTATCGGTCCGGTACTTTAACAGTATTCTTATCGGTACTTTTTGAGATAGATATATATATATATATATATATATATATATATATATATATATATATATATATATATATATATATATATATATATATATATATATATATATACACACACACACACACACACACACACACACACACACAAAGTTACACATTATATAGGCCTACACAGTGCTTTCATTTCAGGAAGAATTCTAGTAATCAAATGTAAAATAACACTGCATAGTTTATCATAAATAGCCAAAATAATGCTTATTAAAGCTGGTTATTCATTCAAGAGCTCTGAGTGATTTTCTCTTTGCATTTGGTTGTTTAATTCGCAGTAATTCGTCATCATGTTTATTTACACTGCTGCCTCTTTAAGACAGATGTGCAGATCTATAGGCGACTGATAATAGGCAGATGCACTACACTTTCTCCCGACTATATCCATAATAACTACGTCCATTTTAGACACAAACTGTGTTTAAGAGACTCTCCAAGCCGGTCATTTTGACAAAGATGTTTGTGTACATTTGATCGTTTAGACGCGAGTGTGAAACCGAAAGTGTAATTTGCTCGTCTCGTTGCGGCTGTTTTGGAGCGCGCGCGAACTTGGGAACAATCTTGCGGACATTTTTGTGCTTTTAATCGTCCTTTTTATTATTAAACGCGTCCCAAACCTAACCAAGTAAACTCCTTTGAGCGAATCGGATGTCAGGAAATACGAGGATCAGTCCAAGTTGGGAGAGGCCGCTCGTATCCCTCCTCAAGATTGGAAGTATTGGTTTGGCCCGGTCTGAAACACACACACACACACACACACACGGACACGGACACACACACTGACACACAGCTGCGGTCCGCTGCAACTGAGCAGCCGGCAGCCGGCCACAGGCCGATAAGGTAATGTTACGTATCATATATAAAAAATTAAAAAAAAAACGTTTTGCCCAGCGGCCGGTTCGGCCTGAAAGGGACCGGCCGTTCGGGATTGTTCCCGGTATTCCCGATTGCCAATCCGCCCCTGCTCGCAGGCGACGCTCATCTTCAATAACACACCGGTCTCGCTCGCTCCTCCCACGTCTCTCGCTCGTCAGCCTCGCCTCATACTGTTTGTCTTTGAATCTGTTCATAATCAGACTCCACATCTGATGTGACATCCACACATTAAGTCAAGGTCTCTCAGATCTGCCGACTCTGGACTACTGCAAGTTCCCAGGACAAGACTAAAAAACAGAGGAGCCTTTTCTGTTGCCGGCCCTAAACTATGGAGCAAACTTCATATCACAACAGCCCCAACTTTATCTATTTTTAAGTCTACTCTTAAGACTTATTTATTTTCTTTGGCATTTAATATTTCCTGACTTGTTGCTTTATGATTTTTACTTTTATGCACTTTACTTCATGTTACGCCCCGTGGCTCATAGGGACGCAACAAAGATTGGGACACAAACGAAAGCCGAAATAAAATACGAAATGTATTAACAAAATAGAACTATATAGAAAAGAAACAGAATTAAGTGTAACAGTCAGGAATCAGTGTGTTGTGTAAAGAATGCATGAAAGGGTAATGTGCTGTTGTAGTGTTGGATGTACCAAAGAAACAAAGTCAAACAAACGCAAAACAATAATCAAGTCCAGCCTGCCACGCTCTTGGGCCTTTTCCTCAGACTCCTTTTAACAAGGCCCATCAGGATGTCAGCAACAGGTGTGCTTAATCAAGCTATCTGAGAATAGCCAATTGAGGGCGGAGCCAGCAAACCATCCTCCTCAGCCTGTGGAAACCCCACTAAACACAGGAGTCGTCACACTTCATTATAGATGCATCACAGGTAAAATAATGTTTATAATCCCATTTACAAAAGGACAAACTACAGATTATTGTCTGCACAGTGTTACAGAAGTGAATACAAACTATAAGATTTCAGGAAGATCAGCTCAGGGTCTTTGCTCTCTGGCCTCGTTCTGCCTTTGACCTTCTCCACTGAGTTCAGATCAGCTGTTATTGGTCATATAAGCTCAGATAGAAACAGATACAGGAGAACTGGGAGCTCTTTAATGATATTAATGATGGATCAGGGAGAATACAGGACAGTCTCTGACTCGATATGATACAGTGACCTACACAAAACACTTCTATAAAGACACAACAATATTAATAATACATAACTATAATATAATAACTAATATACTTCATGCACTTTATGCTCCACAGAAGAAAGTCATTCAGCTTTTGTAAAAGCAAGTAAATGATTACATTTTTTGAGTGAACTATCTTAACAGTGTGATTAGTGATTATTTGATCAAAAGAGTATGAAATGTAGAAGCATTAGGAAGAGCAGCTGAGCAGCAGGAATATGACATTAACCCACTGATGTTGGGCATCTGTCAGTGTAGCGGACGAGCTGAAGGGAGAATAAAGCTTCTTAATGAGCACGTGTGTGTCTGCACTGATGTAGTGAGCAAACGTGATGCTGAACGCGCTCGTTTCGGGAGGATCCTGCAGACGGTTTGGCCTGTTTTACTGCAGGGACCATCGTTTCTACAGCATTTCCCCATGACTGCAATGCAGACGCTCTTTAAAAAGGCAAGTGTTTGCTCTGGATTATAATCTTCTCTCCATCAGATGATGAATTACTGCTGCTACAGAAAGCCATCAGAAGAATCAGCAGTAAGTGTTTATTATCTCTAATAAACCTAAATCCCATAGAAAGGAAGTGTGTGATGAAAGGATTGATTCAGTGCAGCAGTATTTCAGCTGTTCAAACTGAACTGCAGGCGGTCTGTGAATGAGACGCAGGCTTCTGCACTGAAACACAGCAGGCAAATGCGCCACTAATGTCTCGTGAGTGTTCGCCTCGGCTGTGTGTTGAACGTCTGTCAGTTCTACAACAGCAGTGAATAGACTTCATCAAATCACCAACATCAGGCCTCATGAACAAGTACAAGATACAGTCAGCCAGTGGGTTCAGATACAGGAGGCATTCAGAAAAAATTAAAATTTTAAGAAATACTAAATTGTCCCAGAACCTCCAGGCATTCTCTCTAATAAAAATCAGGATTACATGGGGGAGAATGATAAATGTGTAAGTCAGAAGCACCAGGAACAAACTGCCCAAAATTAATTTGCGCTTTAGAGGAGTCAGAGATATTGCGTGTGAAAGGCCGCGACAAGTGCCAACAAAACACAGAACGATTATCGGGTAGGGGATAAAACAGGCGATCGATCGGGGCAGAGAGTACAAATACAGCTCATAGGAGTTTACATCTGCAAAGATCAGAGGAACAAACCAGATGATCACAGAAATAACACAGCAGACTTTCAGTGAATGATGAGTTTTGTACCAGATAGGATGAGACACCAGAAGATATCGTTCAACAGCAACACACACCATAAAATACAGACCCACAATCAAACTATACCAATATGCACCAATCAGTTTAGATGGCCCTATGAATGTTCTCATTAATGTACAAATGAACTGAATGAGATCTGAAAGAATCAAATGAATTACAAAAACTGGAGCAGAGCGTTGAGATTTGACAAGAACACACAACGCAAACAGAGTGAAGATCATGATGGGAATCTCAACGACTGAAATGACCCAGACAAATACTGAGCGTTCAAACTCATTTGTTCTAAAAAACCAACTAGATCTCTCCCATGTCCGAGTTGTCCAACTTTTTGATACGTTGCTGTTGCCGTTTTGTTCTGCCATGGTTTCACGAGATCTTGACAGGCAGCACTAAATAACAAACCAGTCATTAGTTAAAAGCAAACACATTTCCTATTATAACAGGGAAAATATGTATGGCATAACGGGTTTTCTGTGTGATTGTTGAAATGCAGAAGAAGAAAAAAATGAACCGGATTGGTGCTTACAACACGGAGCTGTTGCAGTTAATGCCCAGAGCTAAACCGGCAGTTATGGCGCATAAACGTAAAGGGTGTCTTTGTGGCTCTTAACAGACACAAAATACAATTAAAATGCCTGTCCAACATGACAACGAGATGCGTTAAGCCATTGTTTAAATTCACCTTTAGCCGTGTTTTAGACGGCTAGCTGTAGTCTCGTGTTGAAGTCCCGTGGGAAATCAGTCTAGCCGGAAAAATATAAATAGTCCAGTTGGGAAGAGCATTGTATGAGTAAAGCATGATTATTTCAAAATATTATTTTATTTCTAGTCCGAGGGGCTGTCACTCATGTCAGAAAGTGAGTAACTAAAGTAACTCGTGGGATCAGCGCTGATTTGAGACGCAAAGCTTTTAGAGATATTCAGTCCGATTTGGTGAACTGTCCTTCAGATGAGACGTTAAATCGAAGACCTGACTCTCTGTGGTCGTTAAAAATCCCAGGATGTCCTTTGATAAAGAGTAGAGGTGAAACCCCGGCATCCTGGCCAAATTTGCCCACTGGCCTCTGTCCATCATGGCCTCCTAATCCTCCCCCTCTCCTGATTGGCTTCATCACTCGGTCTCCTCTCCACCAATCAGCTGGTGTGTGGTGAGCGTTCTGGTGCAATATGGCTGCCGCCGCATCATCAGGTGGTGCTGCACTCTGGTGGTGGCTGAGGAGATTCCCCCTTCAATGTAAAGCACTTTGAGTGCCTAGAAAAGCACTATATAAATCTAACAAATTATTATTATTAACTGGTTTGACCTGTTCACTAAAAATAACCGGTTTAAAAGAACAATTCGTTCGTGATCCAGACATCAGAGTTATATCATCGGCTCCAACGTGAAGAAGAAATGGTTCGCGTTTGTGCCTTTCCGAATTGTGGCAACAGAATGTGAAAGTTTGCAGCGAACACTTTGACAAAGATGACAAACTTACACAGACACAACACAGCGGACGGTTGAAGAAAAATGCCATTCTGTGGTCGAAGATGGGTGCAGCCACTGTGCAGGTAATGTAAACTTTATTTATCCTTCCATTTGGGCACACACGGCTTGAGGAAAGATTTGCAGTAATAAAATAATCATGCTTTACACACACAATGCTCTTCCCAACTGGACTATTACATTTTTACCGGCTACATTGAGTTCCCACAGGACTATAGCCTTATAATACACCTCGCAGTCTAAAACACTAGGTGAATTTAAGTGGCTAAACGCATCTCGTTGTCATGTAAGGGCCCTGTTCATGTTGGACAGACATTTTGAATGCATTTTGTGTCGTTAAGAGCCACAAAGACACCCTTTACGTTTATGGCCCCAAAGCTGCCCGTTTAGCTGAGTGGGGGCTCTGGGCATTAACTGTAACAGCTCCGTGTTTTTCTTTAGACTGTACTCACAAAGGTATAACGATCAAGATTACCTTAAAATTCTCCAGGGTTGTCCTTTACCGCCTGGCGTGGGGCCCGTAGTGGCCAGGAGGGCCCTATTCAAATGCTTATATCGCTTATTAGGTCGGGCCGGCACTAACTAATGCAAATAGATGGTAACAATCATGACGTGAAACATTCTGGTCAGACTTGCACGTGTTGTCGTCACATTATTTTAACGGCTTGAGGTACTAATGTTAGCGTCCTCTCAGCCGCGACAGCATTAATGCTGCATCTAGTCAATGATATGTAGTGTAGTGTACACTGAATAACACACTGTTTTCTTGTCTGTTTCAAACTCGTTTCTAAAGTGTCCCGCTCTGCGCAGCCTCATGTGTCAGCCGCTATAGACGCTTTTCAGTTAGTTAACATTGTGATGTTTTATGAGGCCGGAGCAGAACGATTCCCCTGACCACTAACGCTAGCTAGCGAGTTTTGTTAGCTTGTTTTTGAAACAATGACTGGTCTGATCATGTAATGTCACTCACTCTCTGGGCCTCGATTGTTATTTGGAAATGTTAACTTTGGAGGGTTAGTTCACCCAAAAATGAAATGTGTCATTAACTCCTCTCCCCAATGTCGTTCCACACCCGTAAGACCTCCGTTCATCTTCAGGACAGTTTAAGATATTTTAGATTTAGTCCAATTGAATGTAAGTGTATGCACACTATACTGTCCACCTCCAGAAGGTAAGAAAACATCATCAAAGTAGTCCATATGAGACATCAGTGGGTTAGTTAAACTCTTTTGAAGCGTCGACAAAACATTTTGGTCCAAAAATCACAAAAACACTTTATTCAGCATTGGCTTCTCTTCCGCTTTTTTTTTTCAAACCTCAAATAAAGAATCAAACGGTTATGAATCAGCAGATAGCTTTGTGATTAATATCGCCAATGTCACTTGATTTCAGCAGTTTGCCAGTTTTTTCTCAACATGGAAGAGAAGACAATGCTGAATAAAGTGTTTTTGTGATTATTGGACCCAAATGTATTGTCGACGCTTCAAAAGAGTCTAATTAACCCACTGATGTCTCAAATGGACTACTGTGATGATGTTTTATTACCTTCTGGACGTGGACAGTATAGTGTGCATACACTTACATTCAAAGGACAGAAAGGCCTCGGACTAAATCTAAAATATCTTAAACTGTGTGTGAAGATGAACGGAGGTCTTACGGGTGTGGAAGGACGTTAGGGAGAGGAGTTAATGACAGACATTTCATTTTTGGGTGAACTAACCCTTTAACAGCAGGAGGCAGATTGGCCGAGCTGTACATGCTCACTTTAATGAATGGATCTGACAGCTCTACCTCCGGTTGAGGGCCTGACATCTACACCTGAGGATTTGAACAGCTATATGAGAGAGAACTGGGCTAAAATACAAAGTCAAACATTTAACATGATGTCTAAGGTGTTAGCCTATTTTAAGATGTAAACATGGCATGGCCAAAGAGTTATTTTATAGTATATGCCTTCTGTAAATGATGTTAGAGTGAGATTACAGAACAACTTTAAGTGAGATGTAAAATAATTTCTACAAATAAAAATTACAGACACAGCAAGATCATTTTTATACTTTTTGTATTTGATTGTTCTTTCTAAGTTCTTAAAGAATTTAGTCACCATCAATCACAAAAAAATGTATAAACAATCACAGATGATTTGAAGTGTGAGCAGAAAACGCTAGCATTGTTGATGATTGTTTGTGTCCAGTCCGCTGGGACGTAATCTCAACATCGGCACAAAAAGGGTCTAAAGAACAGACACACATCTGAGTGAATGAGGCGGAGGGAAGCTAGCGAGTGAAGGGCATGATAAAAACCATCTGGAGCTCTGCACGGGTGGATAGGCTACGGGTGTTTGAGGAAACACTGGCAGGATTTACTTGTGTTTTTTTCTTCATATTTGAGTGTTTATTATTCTGTTTTATATTCAGTGAAAGGCTTGGCCATTTGTTTTAATTGTTGCAGTTATTATTTCATTCCCATTTACTACTGTGGGTTTATTGGAGAACCTGATCATTAGCCCTTATTAAAATAAGTGAATAATGAGTGAATGTGAGATCTTAAAAGAGCTCAGGTTAGCCTTCCCCCATGAGGGGGCGCTACACATGTAAAAGATTATAGACATTTCAAATCCTGCATTTCAACAATATCACACAAGCAATAATTGTTCTGAACATTCAGTGGTTAATTAAACAAGCAATAAATACTGAAGAACTTACGTGACTGACGGTAGTTTGTGTGTTTCGTCTGCAGGTCAAAGGTTTGTGGAGCGGCTCACAGACTGACTGATGTTTCACACATTTACACTGAAGTGTTGGAAGAGCTCTTCATTCACTGCATACACTGGAAAACACACATTTCAAAGGTTGGGGATCTGGCCTGTTTCAGAAAGGAGTTAAAGTGGTAACTCTGAGTATGTTAATCCTGACATGAAGGAAACTCTGAGTATGTTAATCCAGACATGAAGGAAACTCTGGGTTTTAAAAGGCATAAGAAGCTATAAAAGAAAGCAAACAGTTCAGTCAAATATACAAAGTCAGCGCTCTTGGCTACAACGATAAAGTTAAATAGCCTTATTATTTAAAGTTATGAAACGTATCTTTGCCCTCAGCCAAAATGTTTGGCTAGGGAACAAAATTATAGATTTATGAGACTCACTCAACATATTTTTATATCCTCAGTAAAATAAGAAATGATTGGCGAGACAAAGCACAAATGTTTTGATCTTCCTAAAGTACTGATTCTCTGCTGTTTTCAAGCCTGTTTGGTTTATCCATTGACTGCCCCTGAACTGAAATCACACACACTGTTGATTAAAGGAAACTAGTTTAAGTACAAATGACACCAGAGGCTGAAATACAAAGATAGTTGACGAGATAAACTCACGGATGAGATGATCTCATGATCTTATCTGGAATCATAATAAACACCAAACTACAAGACAGATGAAGATGTTTATGAGCCAATCAAATCGTTATCAAATTAATCTCAAGAACATAAAACGGAAAAGACATGAAAGAAAACCCTAACTCTCATTTCTTCTACACTGTTCCTCATAACCAGCACGAGAGGATCAACAAGCTGAACAACATTTGCTGACGTTTGACTAAAGGCTGAACACAATGACACAATAATTCACACAGAGACGACCTGATCTTACCGGGAATCAGACTGAAGACGACTGAAGAAGCTTCTCATCAGAAGATGATGGTGTTTAGGAGCTGATCGGCTCTTTTATAGCCGGAATTAACTCCAGAAACATCAATCAAAGATGCATTAAACATCATTTACACTTAATGCAACCGCATCAGCAATCAGCAAACAAAACCAAACATCAGAACAGAAAAACACTTACAGAAAGAGTGAAGAAGAGTGTTATAGAGAGGAAACAGCCAGAAATACAGTATTATAATACTGAGATCATACTGTAAGTTTATCAGATTATGATTATGAGGTTATAGAACAATAAAGAGAAAATGTCTCCATGTTTATTTGCTTTTTCTTTCAGACACTGATGTTTGTGAAGTGCCACATCGATCCCAAAACCCGAACACAAAAGCCAACCTCATGCATTTATTTCACATATATATATATATCATTTTAGTATATTTTTTATTGCTACGTGGCAAACAAGTTACCAGTAGGTTCAGTAGATTCTCAGAAAACAAACAAGACCCAGCATTCATGATATGCACGCTCTTAAGGCTGTGCAATTGGGCAATTAGTTGAAAGGGGTGTGTTCAAAAAAATAGCAGTGTCTACCTTTGACTGTACGAACTCAAAACTATTTTGTAAAAACATTTTTTTCTTCTGGGATTTAGCAATCCTGTGAATCACTAAACTAATATTTAGTTGTATGACCACAGTTTTTTAAAACTGCTTGACATCTGTGTGGCATGGAGTCAACCAACTTGTGGCACCTCTCAGCTGTTATTCCACTCCATGATTCAAGTATTTTAACATATGCAAACTGATCCATGATCCCTGGTATGCGATAAATAGGCCCAACACCATAGTAGGAGAAACATGCCCATATCATGATGCTTGCACCTCCATGCTTCACTGTCTTCACTGTGTACTGTGGCTTGAATTCAGAGTTTGGGGGTCGTCTCACAAACTGCCTGTGGCCCTTGGACCCAAAAAGAACAATTTTACTCTCATCAGTCCACAAAATGTTCCTCCATTTCTCTTTAGGCCAGTTGATGTGTTCTTTGGCAAATTGTAACCTCTTCTGCACATGCCTTTTTTTTAACAGACGGACTTTGCGGGGGATTCTTGAAAATAGATTAGCTTCACACAGACGTCTTCTAACTGTCCCAGTACTTACAGGTAACTCCAGACTGTCTTTGATCATCCTGGAGGTGATCATTGGCTGAGCCTTTGCCATTCTGGTTATTCTTCTATCCATTTTGATGGTTGTCTTCCGTTTTCTTCCACGTCTCTCTGGTTTTGCTCTCCATTTTAAGGCATTGGAGATCATTTTAGCTGAACAGCCTATCATTTTTTGCACCTCTTTATAGGTTTTCCCCTCTCTAATCAACTTTTTAATCAAAGTACGCTGTTCTTCTGAACAATGTCTTGAACGACCCATTTTCCTCAGCTTTCAAATGCATGTTCAACAAGTGTTGGCTTCATCCTTAAATAGGGGCCACCTGATTCACACCTGTTTCTTCACAAAATTGATGACCTCAGTGATTGAATGCCACACTGCTATTTTTTTGAACACACCCCTTTCAACTAATTCAACTAATTGCCCAATTGCACAGCCTTAAGAGCGTGCATATCATGAATGCTGGGTCTCATTTGTTTTCTGAGAATCTACTGAACCTACTGGTAACTTGTTTGCCACGTAGCAATAAAAAAATATACGAAAAACCTTGATTATTCTGGTTAGTCACATTGTACTGCTATTATTTTGAACAAGACTGTGTATATATATATATATATATATATATATATATATATATATATATATATATATATATATATATATATATATATATATATATATATTATAGTAGTTAGAAGCGTAGTTAGTAATGATAAACAGGACAGTCTTTAAAGTTTCAGTCATGTAGGATTTAACACTTCTCCTGGGTCTCATGAAGGCTTTGGTTTCTGCCTTTAGAAAACAAAAGATGTTACCAAGAGATTCAGTCGTGATTGCACATCCTCAATTTCCATCAGCATTTCATTATATATTAATAAAGCATTGTGTATGTCTTTCACAAAGCACTCAATATTTTGTTATGTTTTGTAAGTGCGAGAAGAGAATGTTAAAAAGAAAGAAAATCAATATGCCACAAAACATCTTGCAGGGAAAAAACACTGGAAGTCAACGACTATCATCGACTGTCTGGTTAAAGGGTTAGTTCAGCCAAAAATGAATTTGAGTGCCTAGAAAAGCACTATATACAGGTCCTTCTCAAAAAGTAGCATATTGTGATAAAGTTCATTATTTTCTATAATGTAATGAGGCAAATTAAACTTTCATATATTTTAGATTCATTGCACACCAACTGAAATATTTCAGGTCTTTTATTGTTTTAATGCTGATGATTTTGGCATACAGCTCATGAAAACCCACAATTCCTGTCTCAAAAAATTAGCATTTTTTGCAAGAAAGAAAGAATTAAGGGAAATGTTAGAAGAGAAAGTAAAAGCAGCCTTAGTTAGATCACGTTTTGTATCAGTGCAAGATATGGATGCTCCAACTACCTTTTTCTTTAATTTGGAGAAAAAACATATTCATCCAAACTTTATGCATGGCCTTGTTAAACCAAATGGGACAATTACTTTAAATCCTCAAGAGATGAGAAGACTTGCAGTGGACTTTTACACTAATTTAAAAGCGAAGCGCGTCGGTCAGTGAAGAAGCATGAGTCGCAAGTAAGCGTGTGTATTTGCTGTATTGCTTAGTGTATTATTTACTAGAAGGAAGATACATTTCGATTTTGCACCTATTTTTCTATTCATAATTGTATTACGTGAGCTATTTGCAATTGCACTTAACCACACGCGCTGTACGTAATTGTCAGCTGTTATCAAATAATAATTGGTGGCTTTTAGCACAGGTAGTGAGTCAGATAATTGTTTTTGCTCTCATAGAATTGTTCCCCATTCACACCATTATATGACCGACACACAGCAACGGCGGAGTTAAAATCTTCATTTGTGTTCTCCTGAAGAAACACACACACCTACATGTCGGATGCACTGGGGGTCAGCAGATAAACATCTAATTGTCATTTTTGGGTGAACTATCCCTTTAACCTAAATCTCAGGCTGAAGGGATAAAGGACTACCCTCAGTAACTTCAGACATTCATCTATTTCATCATCGCTACTCACAACATTCCTCTTATTCAAAATCACTTCACAAACTGGACCATATTCTGCTCAGCACTTCCAGCACTTATACCACATCGTCATTCACAACATGAACCGCTTGCCTTAGCTCAGTGTTGATCTCTTTCTGGGTGTTCACCACATCAGACTCAACATTGACCTCATCTCCCAGCAAAACGTTCTCCGTCGCCACAATATTTTCCACAACTCTCTGTAGGCCTTGATTTTCGTCAACACGTTGTTTCTGAGAGTTATTTTATTATAGACAGTTAAACCGCTTGTGTTCCATGTCTCCACATTCAAAGCAATGTAAATGTAATGCTTGTAAGAGCTCTCTCCATGAGACACGCGAAAAGATACATCAAGCGTTTTGTCAGGAGATGTTAAAAACACATAAACTTGCCTTCTAAAGGACAATACATGTTTTAACGCTGTGGTCTTACATCCAGGCGGAATTGTTTTCACTCCACCTGCAGTTTTTCCAAACCTAGATAACTCTTACCTTTTACGATTACATCATTGCAAATAAAGGCCGGTACATTTGAGATAGTAACTTTCGTAGCCGAGAGAGAGAGAGAGTGAGAGTGAGAGAGAGAGAGAGAGAGAGAGAGAGAGAGAGAGAGAGAGAGAGAGAGAGAGAGAGAGAGAGAGAGATGTTTTTTGATAAAAAAAGTGCAGTTCATTTTCTACAACAGAACATAAAGCTCTATGGCACCATATTTCTTCAAACACTGCTACTGAATTCATAGTTTTGTAAAAAAGAAAATCAATTGACAGTCTTGCTTTAATCAAAGCGGCAAATACCTTTTCCACATCACATTCTCTATTGTGCTCAATTTTATCTCTTCTACTGACATAAATAGACATTTTGGCTTGACCTAAAATAAAATTAATCACCTGACATTCTTGCTTTCTTTTTTGTACATATTTAAAACCCAAAATAAAAGTTTGTACAGAAAATTCCTGGTTAAAACAATTAAACAGACTTTGTAAAACATAAAACAGAGGCTTCAGTCTTGAACATTGCATAAAAGTGTGAAAAACAGTCTCTCTTTCAAAACAAAAAGGACACTCTTGGCTAACATTTGGATTTAAAACAGAAATAAAAGCATTAACCGCAATAATACCATGAAGAATTCGCCACTGTAAATCTCCAACTCGTTTGGCTAACGGTGGCTTATAAAGTGCTCTCCACTCTGGTTTAACATCTTTACTCATTTTAAAAACATCACGCCAAGGTGAATCAACTCTTCCATGTAAGCCCTTTATGTTAAAAGATTTTACACAAGCTTTATACCATTTTTTACCATTATTTTCACACAGCTCCATATCTGTCAATTTTTCAATGTCCAAAAAAAACGTCTCAGGTTACGTATGTAACCCTAGTTCCCTGAGGGAACGAGACGCTGCGTCGAAACGCTGTGAGAACGCCTCTGCGTTAATGCGTCGTGAAGCGCCTGTAGAACCATTCCATCGGAAAAAAGATCGATCGTCGGCGTGATGACGTCATCGACCGGAAGCTATAAAACGTCCGTGAAAACAAACAGGAACTAACTTCTGATAAAGCCTGAAGTAAGTGATCACGGACACGCCGGGAGTATGGCAGAGCGACGCAGCGTCTCGTTCCCTCAGGGAACTAGGGTTACATACGTAACCTGAGACGTTCCCTTTCGGGGAACTCGAGCTGCGTCGAAACGCTGTGAGAACGCTTATACCCACATCGCCATAGGACCAAGTGTCTCGTATGTGTGAAGCCGAAGCGCACACGGTTACGAGAGAACCTGCGCCCCAACAGTAGATGCCAGGTCTAGTTCATAGAACCTGACGAAGGTTAACGGAGACGACCATCCGGCCGCGTTACAAATATCGTGGAGGGAAGCCCCCGACAAGAGTGCTTTTGAAGCAGCCCTACCCCTGGTTGAATGCGCCCGGACAGCCAGTGGAGACGGCTGCCCGGCCGCTTCATAAGCAAGTGAGATGGCCTCGACCACCCACTTGCTCATCCTCTGCTTGGATACTGGAGCCCCCTTCTTAGGGGGTCCGAAACAGACAAATAATTGGTCAGATTTTCTCCACAGGGCAGCTCTGTGGACGTATGTATCCAGTGCCCTCACAGGACACAGCAGATTTAACCTTTCCTGGTCTGACGTCTTAAACGGAGGAGGACAGAAGGCTTGTAGAGTGATGGGGCCCCGTGGGCTCGTAGGAACCTTGGGGACATAACCCGGCCTGGGATGCAGAAATGCTTTCACCATCCCCGGCGCAAACTCTAAACATGAGGGCCCTACCGACAGGGACTGAATATCTCCTATTCTTTTGAGAGACGATATGGCCAAAAGAAAGATGGTTTTTTAGGGTGAGGAACTTGTCCGAAACCTCCTCCAGAGGTTCGAACGGTGGTCCGGACAAGCCCCTCAGAACAATGGCCAAGTCCCATGCTGGGACCCTCGAGTGCATAGCCGGCCTCAACCTTAAAGTGCCACGAAGGAAGCGTGTAATTAGAGGGTGTCTTCCCAAAGAACCTCCACCGAAAGGGACGTGGAAGGCACCCAAGGCCGCCACGTACACCTTTATTGTGGAGGGGGTCAACCCTGCCGAGAACCTTGCCTGCAGGAACTCCAGCACTGTACCAACCGGGCAGTTAACTGGGTCCCACTGGCGTTCTCTGCACCATGCTGAGAAAAGTCTCCATTTCAAAGCGTACAGCTTCCTTGTGGACGGAGCTCTGGAGTGCAGGATGGTCTCTACAACCTCGGCCGAGAGACCTTCCTCTATGAGCCTAGCCCCCTCAGAGGCCAGGCCCACAGTTTCCACATCTCCAGGCGTGGGTGCAGGAATCTCCCGCCCGCCTGAGAGAGTAGATCCCTCCTGGTCGGAATCTCCATTGGAGAGCCTTCCAGGAGAGATATCAGGTCCGAAAACCATACTCGGGTCGGCCAGTACGGAGCCACTAGAAGTACCTGGGCCCCGTCCCGGCGTACGCTCTCCAGAACTCCTGGAAGCAAGACAATCGGGGGGAAGGCTTACAGAGGTAGCCTCGGCCACTCCTGTACCATGGCATCCAGCCCCAGCGGGGCCGGATGGGTCAGAGAAAACCACTGCGGGCAGTGGGAATTCTCCGCCGAAGCAAATAGGTCTATTTCTGCTTTCCCATAAACCTTCCACAGGAGCTCCACCACCTCTGGGTGGAGTCTCCATTCCCCGGGCCTCGGCCCCTGCCTCGACAGGCTGTCTGCTTCCTGATTCAGGGCCCCCGGGATATATACTGCCCTGATTGACAGCAATTTCCCTTGGGCCCACAGGAGGATCCGATGTGCCAATTTGTCCAACGGACGAGACCTCAGACCCCCCTGGTGATTTATATAGGCGACCACCGACGTGTTGTCTGTCCTGACTAGCACGTGGTGGCCCCTGAGGTCGGGCAGGAACTGTTTCAATGCAAGAAACACTGCGAGCATCTCTAGCTGATTTATGTGCCAGTGCCGCTGATGTTCCTGCCATAGACCCTGGGATGAGCGACCACTCATGGTCGCCCCCCCCAGCCCGTGAGAGAGGCGTCTGTCGTTAGCGTTACGCGACGAACATGAGCCCCCAACACAGGACCCTGAGATAAAAACCCCGGGTTTTTCCACATGACCAGAGCACGTAGGCATCGCCGCGTGACTTTGATCGTGCGGAGCGGATTTCCCCTCGGGGAGAACCCTTTTGTTTTGAGCCACCACTGCAGTGGCCTCATGTACAGTAGGCCAAAAGGTATCACGTTGGACGCTGCTGCCATGAGACCTAACAGTTTCTGGAACTGTTTCACAGTGACGGCTCGGCCTAGCTTCTGTTCTTTGACGGCTGCCAGGATCGATGCTATGCGTGTTGGCGATAATTGCGCCCGCATAATTACCAAATCCCAGTTCACACCTAGAAAAGTGGTTCTCTGAGCCGGAGAAAGCACACTCTTCTTGGCGTTCAGCCTCAACCCCAGCTTCGACATATGGGCGAGAACAGCATCTCGATGCTGAACCGCCATCTGCTCTGTATTCGCTAGAATCAGCCAGTCGTCGATATAGTTCAGTATGCGGATGCCCTGCAGACGCAGCGGCGCCAGAGCTGCATCCACACACTTGGTGAACGTGCGGGGTGACAGTGCTAGACCAAAGGGAAGTACACGATATTGGTATGCCTCTCCCCCGAAGGCAAACCTCAGGAACTTCCTGTGATGTGGAAGGATGGAGACATGAAAATACGCATCTTTGAGGTCTATGGTGACAAACCAATCCTCCGACTTGATCTGCGATACAATCTGTCTGAGTGTAAGCATCTTGAATTTGAGCTTGGCCACCGAGCGATTCAATAGCTGCAGATCTAATATCGGGCGTAAGCCCCCATCCTTCTTCGGCACGATGAAGTAACGGCTGTAAAAGCCAGACTCGCTGCTGGGAGGGGGAACCCTCTCTATAGCCCCTTTTTGCAGGAGTGTCTCTACTTCCTGTGCCATTACCAGAGCCTGCTCCGGGCCCACCTCTGTAGGTAGGACACCGCAGAAAGGAGGTGGCCGACTTCTGAATTGAATGGCGTACCCCTTTTCTATTATCTGCAGGACCCAATGAGATATATTTGATAGACATTTCCACTCGTCTAGAAAATCTACTAAGGGAACCAGCCTCTCGAGGCTGGCCTCTGGTGTATTTTGAGCAACAAGCACAGTGCCCTGAAGCGGCGGACCGGCAGGGAACAACTGACTTGACTGCTCGGGGGCCCCCCGAAGGGGGTGCGGACCACCCTCGGGTGGCCCGCGGAGACCGACTACGCCCCGGCATTGCGGCGGGGTTGGCAGCGCGGCCCCCCGAGGGTGCCGTAGGGAAACGAGTACCGTTAGCAGGGGTAAACACCGTTTCCCTACGGGGGGAACCACCCTCAGCGTCCTGACGCTTCTGGCATCAGGAACGTTTCGACGAGGCCTTCGAGGTGCAGGGCTGATCTGAGAGCGCCGCCCCTCGTCCCCGCGCTGAGGGGGAGCTCGGGCAGTGACGCTCTGTTTTTGTTGAGCCCTATGTGAGGAGCTCGTACTCGGTTTGGGCTGCTTGGTGGTATCAGCAGCAGCCTCAGGGACCTGGACCCGGAGAGGGAGGAACTGCTTGAGCGCCGCAGCTTGCTTTTTCGACTCCTGGAACCTCTCGGTGACAGTGTGGACTGCGTCACCGAAGAGGCCTCCAGGAGAAAGCGGCGCATCAAGCAGGAAAGCTTTCTCCCTCTCCTTGATGTCTGTGGGGTTCAACCATAGGTGCCTCTCCGTGGCCACCAATGCTGCCATGGAGCGGCCAACACATCTGGCCGTCTCCTTGGTGGCCCGGAGAGCTAAATCAGCTGACGTTCTTAATTCAGCGACAATATCTCCCCCCACAACATCACTACCATCCAGATCCCTCAGCAGGTCAGCCTGATATGCCTGCACGATAGCCATCGTGTGCAGGCATGCAGCCGCCTGACCCGCTGCCGAGTACGCTTTACCCACCAGCGCCGACGTTGTTTTTAAAGGTCTGGTGGGTAAAGTCGGGGCCTTAAGGGACGACGCCGAGGAAGGCGAGAGATGGCTCGCAAGCGTCTCTTCAACCTTTGGCATCGCCCCATAACCATATTGTTTCAGCCCGACGATGTTACTGTAGACCGAGGTCTGCGGGCTGAACACTCTATATGATGCCGGTCTCCTCCATGATCTTGCCACCTCGGTGTGCAAGTCATGGAAGAACGGCAGGCCCCGCCGCTGAGGCTCTGAAGCGCGAGATGGCAGGAATCGTTCGTCTAGCTTGCTATGACGTTTTCTCCCTGCCTCAGATCTTTCAGTGGGCCAGTCGATGTTTAATCTGGCCACTGCTCGCGTCAGAACCTCAACTAGCTCCTCACTAGCAGGGGACTGAAGTGGCGAGTCTTCAGTCTCGATGCTTTCAACGTCCACCTCCTCAGAGCTGGACAGATGAAGCACCGGCGACTCTCTCGGGGGGGAAGAAACCGCCATGCGTGCTTCCATGCCCCGAGAAGAGCCGCTGGATGGAGCAGGTGAGGGCAGAGATAAGGCAGCGCCCGTCTCTAACCCCTCTGCAACATCCAATTGTGATCCCCACGACTGCAGCCTTCGCTCCGCCTCGGCGGCAGCGGGACCAGAGCCGCGGGGAACACGAGCCGAGGCACCCTCCTCGAAGAGTGCCCGGCGGGAGCGCAGCGTTCTTAGTGGTAATCGCTCACAATGCTCGCAAGCAGCCCCCTCGAGGGCTGCCTGGGCATGCTGCGCTCCCAAGCATGCAACACAGAGAAGATGTGTATCCCCGCCCGTGATGTAGCGTGGGCAGGGAGGAACACACTTCCTGAAATTACAGCTCTCACTCGCCATCTCTATCTATTTTATTTTCTCTTTATTTTTGTTAAACTACTGATATTTAACAAAAAGGGTGGAAAATCTCTGGATATAGACAGACAAAAACACCAAATAGACAGACAGGTTCACACAGATCGCTTGCTGAAGGCTCAGAAGCTAGTTCCTGTTTGTTTTCACGGACGTTTTATAGCTTCCGGTCGATGACATCATCACGCCGACGATCGATCTTTTTTCCGATGGAATGGTTCTACAGGCGCTTCACGACGCATTAACGCAGAGGCGTTCTCACAGCGTTTCGACGCAGCTCGAGTTCCCCGAAAGGGAACCCCATTGTTTCCTCCAACCTGGGTGAAAGAAGCAAGTTTGGAAAAGAGTCTTTTTCATCTGGGATTAACTCCCCTTTCCAAAAACTTTGAAGCATGATTTTTTCCTCTGTTGTAAAAAACGACTGTAATTTTTGAAGTACCTGTGCAACAACTCGACACGATTTAACATTTAAACCATTAGCAACATCATTGACATTTACAAAACTTGGTCCAGCCACTTTCATTAAACATTCAAGTGTTACAATTTTGGCTTTAATAAATGTTGCAGTCATTGCTCCGCATTCGCCCAGAATGTCCAAACGTGAGCCATAGATCAAAGGCTCTTTCAAAAACCAGAATAGAGAGATTTCAGTGTCATCTCTTTTCACGTCAAAAAGGTTCCATACTTTAAAAAGATTTCGGTAGAAGTCTGGCATCCTGGATGTATTTAACTTTCCGGGATCCAACAAGAACAATGATTTGTCCAAACATAGTCCTTCAGCAGTCCTCAAAATCATACAAGCCAAGGGCCTCCAACATAAATTGTCCGGTCCAACAATAAAACGTTGGATAAAATGCAATCTAAAAGCAGCAGTCCGACTTTGCAAATGTATAAGCCCTTGCCCACCTTCTTCTTTAGGCAAATACAAGACATTATGAGGAATCCAATGCATTTTTCCCCAAAAAAAATCAACTAAAAGAGACTGAATTTTTGAAATTAACCAAACAGGTGGATCCATACAAGCCAATCGATGCCACAGTAAAGAGGCTACTAAGTTATTAGTAATCAAAGTACGTCCTCTATATGATAGACTTTTTACAATCCATTTCCACTTCAAGAGACGACTTTTAACTTTTTCAATTAGTCCTTCCCAGTTTTTTTGAACAATTGTATCTTCCCCTAAAAACGCTCCCAAATATTTTAAACCATCTCTTTTCCAATTTAAGCCATTTGGGAGTAATGGTATTTCTCTTTCCCATTCTCCAACCAGCACTGCTTCACTTTTACCCCAGTTAATTCTTGCTGAAGAAATAATTTCGAAGTCACTCAATGTCTTTGATAATAAATGCACATCATTTTGTTTTTTAAGTATTATAATGACGTCGTCCGCGTAGGCTGATAAACAAAAATGACTGGCTTGTAAGGATACCCCTTCTAAAACTATTCTTAAATTATTTAAAAGTGGTTCTATTGACAATGTATAAAGTATTCCTGATAAAGAACACCCCTGTCTCACACCACGACATACTTTAAAAGGAGCACATAAGCCACCGTTAATTTTCAGTACACTTTCAATATCATTATATAGCGTTTTAACATAACCTATAAAATCAGAATTAAAACCAAAAGCATCTAAGGTCTTCCACAAATAGCCATGTTCTACGCGGTCAAACGCTTTCTCCTGATCTAAGGAAATCAAACCCATATCTACACCCATTAATTTAGAAACATTAAACAAATCTCTTATTAAATGAATGTTGTCAAAAATTGATCTGCCGGGTACACAGTACGACTGACCGGGGTGAATTACTTCCTCCAAAACTCTTCCTAGTCTAGTAGCTAACACTTTTGATAGCACTTTGTAGTCACAGCACAATAAGGACACAGGTCGCCAGTTTTTTATGTCTCTCACGTCACCTTTTTTTGGCAAAAGGGTGAGGACCGCTCTCCTACAGCTCAGCGGCAGAAGTCCTCCGACTAGACTGTCACTGAGAACTGCTAGCAGATCCTCCCCTAACACAGGCTTTATAGAACTCTACTGGGATTCCATCTATCCCAGGAGCCTTGCCATTCTCCATACTTTGGAGAGCTTCATGCAGTTCACTCAGGCCTATAGCTCTCTTGAGTGTTGCATTAACGTTTTCAGAGACTTTTGGTAGCCCTTCATAAAAAAACTGCTCAACAACCTGATCTTCCTTGTGCTCACAACTATACAGCTCTTCATAAAAACTGATTGCTCTTTTCTGAATTCCAGGATCTGATACAAGAGAACCGGTCTCAGAAAATAAAGAATGAATAAAGCGTTTTTGACCGTTCTTTTTTTCTAGACTAAAGAAGAATTTTGATGGAATATCCATCTGGTCTATATCTTTAAAACGAGATCGAACTAGTGCACCCTGTGCTTTCACTCTTTGTATGTCAGACAACACAGATTTTTTTTTTAAAAAGGGATTCAATGTGTTTGATTTCCACTTGACTGTGCCACTTCTTGAAAATTCAAAATTTCATCTTCTAAAACTTTTATAGATTTAATCATATCTTTTGTGACATTGTAAGTGTACTGTTGACATAATTGCTTTATTTGTACTTTACCAAACTCCCACCACTTTTGTAAAGACGGAAACTGATCTTTTTCATTCTTATAGTTGTCCCAAAAAAAATTAAAAGTATCTTTAAAATGTGCGTCACTTAGTAAATTTGTATTAAAATGCCAATAAGCACTTTTTGGCTTTACAGAGTTTAAAGTTACTGTACATATAACAAGACTATGATCAGAAAACCCAATTAGGGTTATGAAACAATTCTTAAAAATACTTAGCTGATGTTTAAAACAATAGAAACGATCCAGTCTTGCCAAAGACAATGTGTTATCTTGATCTAACCATGGCACCGAAAATGGACACAAGATTAAAATCCTGATTTTGTTCAATTTTATCTTTCCTACTCATGTATATTGCCATTTTACTTTTGCCCAACACAAAATTTAACAATTGAAACTCTCTCTGACGTGTCTTTGTATATTTAACACCAAAAATAAAAGTATGCATTGAAAATTCTTCATCAAAAAACCTAAACAAATTTTGTAAAACCTCAAATAAAGGTTTAAGTCTATTACAATGCATAAAAACATGAAAAACAGTCTCCCTCTGTGAGCAAAAAGGGCATTCATGGCTTACATTAGGATTCAACACAGATATAAAAGCATTTACAGCAACAATACAATGTAAAATCCTCCACTGCAAATCTCCAATTTTTTTAACTAATGGTGGCTTGTAAAATGTTCTCCAATTTGGCTTAACAACATCATCCAAACCCAAAACATTTCGCCAAGGTGTATCAATTTTCCCATATAGTGCTTTTTCGTTCAAACATTTCACACATGACTTGTACAATTTCTTTCCATTTACTTTTTCAAAGTCCATGTCCATTAATTTTTCTGATTCAAGAAAAAACCCACCATCCTCCTCTAAATTCGGTGAAATCATCAACTTTGGAAAAACATCTTTATCATTGGGAGTAATTTCTCCCAGACAATATTTTCGGAGTAGATCGGTCTCTTCTACTGTAAGAAGAGTCTGTAACTTTTGTAGTAGTTTTTCAATCATTCGATCAGATCTAAACCCCATCTGTATTGTCACTGCATTCACCTTAATAAAATCTGGCCCTGCCAGACTTATTAGTTGACGAAGAGTCACCACTCTAGCCTTTATAAAGGCTTCAGTCAATGAAACTGATGCATTTGTTATGTCCAGTCTTGCACCATAAATTAATGGCTCTTCCAGAAGCCAGTACAAAGATGTGGGATTGATTACCCTTTGGAGTTTAAAAAGACTCCATACTTTGAAAAGATTCCGATAAAAAATTGGAAATTTCTCCACATTTAAAATGTTTGGATCTGTTAAAAATAAGGATTTGTCCAGACTTAGATCTGCAGCAGTTTTTAAAATAGCACTTGCCACTGGTCTCCAACTTACAGACTCTGGGCCTGTCAGGAAACGTTGTACAAACTGTACTCGAAAGGTTGCTGTCCTGCTTTGTAAGTGCACAAGACCTTGTCCACCTTCATCCTTTGGTAGGTACAAGATGTTATGGACCACCCAGTGCATATTATCCCAGAAGAAGTCTATCAACAGCGCTTGGATCTTAGCAAGAAAACATAGTGGCGGGTCAACACATGTCAGCCGATGCCAAAGAGATGAGGCAACAAGATTATTAACAATAAGGGCTCGACCCCTATAAGACAAAATTTTCTTAATCCAATTCCATTTATCCAAGCGACCCTTTATTTTCTCACTCATTCCTTCCCAATTTTTTGATTGAAAAGACTCATCTCCCAAATAAACTCCCAAATACTTTAAACCGTCTTTTTTCCATATCAGACCATCAGGGAGTTTGGGGGTCACTGTTAGCCACTCACCCACCAAAACAGCTTCACTTTTTAACCAATTTACTTTTGCAGCTGATATCATTTCAAAATCTTCCAACGCTTTCATTAAAATATTCACATCATTTTCCTCTTTCACAATTACAATAACGTCATCAGCATAAGCTGATAAAACAAAAGTACTTTCACAGTTCTTCAGTGTAAGGCCTTTTAAAACCTGTCTTAATCTGTGCAAAAGTGGTTCTATTGCCAATGTATAAAGGATACCTGATAAAGAACAACCTTGCCTTACTCCACGCTGAACTTTAAAAGGAACACACAAGCCACCATTAATTTTCAACATACTCTCAATATCATTATATAATAATTTAATATAACCTTTAAAAACTGAATTAAAACCAAAGGCATCTAAAGTTTTCCATAAATAATCATGCTCTACACGGTCAAATGCCTTTTCTTGATCAATGGAAATCAAGCCAAAATTTACACCACAAATCTTTGAAAAATCCATCAGGTCTCTAATTAAAAAAATGTTATCAAATATAGATCTTCCAGGCACACAGTAGGATTGGTCAGGACTAATTATATCATCTAACACTTTCCCTAACCTAATCGCCAATACTTTAGACAGTATTTTATAGTCAGAACATAATAATGACACCGGTCTCCAATTTTTAATATCACTCAAATCTCCCTTCTTTGGGATAAGAGTAAGAACTGCTCTCCGACTACTCAGGGGTAAAGAACCACAAACTAAACTATCACTTAGAACTGCAAGCAAATCTTCGCCTATAATACTCCAGTATGATTTATAAAATTCAAAAGGAATCCCATCTATACCTGGGACTTTCCCATTTTGCATACTCTGGAGGGCTTCATACAATTCTATTAAGGTAATAGTTTTACTAAGTTTTACATTGTCATTTTCAGAAATTTTTGGCAGATCTTCAAAGAAAACAGTCTCACCATCTTGATCTGTCCTATAATCAGAACTATAAAGATTTTTATAAAATGTTACTGCTCTTTTTCTAATTTCAACTGGGTCTGATAACAGAACCCCAGCTTCAGAGCGTAAATTCTGTATATACCGTCTTTGTCCATTCTTTTTTTCTAATCCGAAAAAAAACTTTGATGGAACATCCATCTGCTCCACATTCTGGAAACGTGATCTGACCAATGCCCCTTGTGCCTTTCTTTTATAAAAATCAGACAAAGCTGATCTTTTCATAATAAGAGAGTCTAAATGGTCTTGATTTCCTGTTTCTTGAATTAAAACTTGAATTCTTAAAATTTCATCCTCTAGCTTCTTTATAGCCTGAGTTAAATTTTTTGTGACATTTAGAGTATATTGTTGACATAATTGCCTAATATTTACTTTCCCAATATCCCACCATTCTTGTAAAGAGGAAAATTGATCTTTTTGTTCTTTAAAAGACTCCCAAAAAAACTTAAAAACATCTTTAAACTGTAAATCAGACAACAATGTCACATTAAAATGCCAGTAAGAACTATTTAACTTAACAGAACTAATAAACATTCTACACACAACCATACCATGATCAGAGAAACCGACTGGAATAATTTAGCTATTTGTACAGAAACTAAGGTGATGTTTGAAGACATAAAATCTATCTAAACGTGCCATTGACAACAAATTGTCGCGAGCATGTGTCCATGTGTATTGTTTAACATCATGATTAAAATTTCTCCATACATCACAAAGCTCATTCGTTTCTATAATTTGTATCAATTTTCGACGTGAAGCCATATGTGGCTCTACATGATTTCGATCTATATTTCTTTCAACACAATTAAAATCCCCTCCCAATACCAAAAACTCATTATCACACTTTTCTATTACTGTATTCAGTTTATCTAAAAACAACATTCTTTCTATCTGTGAGGTTGGTGCATATACACAAATAAAAGCAAAAACATGATCTTCAAATTCAGCTTTAATCTTCATACATCTACCTTTTACAATCTCCTCGACTGAAAAGGATGAGGGAGCAAAATTTTTGTTAAACAAAACTGCAACCCCCCCACTGATTGAAGTATTATGGCTCAGAAAAAGAAGACCTCCCCATTCCTTAGCCCATTCAATTGCATTTTTCCCATCACTATGTGTCTCCTGTAAAAACAGGACATCAATTTTATTCTGATTTAATACTTCATATATTTGTGCTCTCTTTCTGCAGTCTCTAGCCCCATTCACATTTAAAGATGCAATGCGAATGTCACTCATCATTAAAAAAGAAAAAGAAACTACACTACAGAGAGCAATACATGCAATTAGGGCATAACTAAACCATTTCATCATCATTAGTCAATTGTAGTTGAATTTTTGTGACAATTTTCTTTAAACGATATACTTCTTTATCTGAAAATCTACCCTCATTCATTGAACACCTAATATTTTCCAGAAGTCTTTTGAGATCTGGAAAATATTCATCAATTTTCACTCCTCTCATATTTTTTGTCACTTTCAAAAACTTTTTAATCTCATCCACTCCATATTCAAAACATGACCAACTAGATTGAGAGCAAACTGAGACATTTGAATCAGAGCACTCGCTCTCACTACTCTCATTATCCACCCTATTCTCTTCTTGGTTCTTTCTGGCCTGTTTCAAAACCACCCCCTTATCATTTTTTTTTCTCTTCAGGGGTGTTTTGAAAACAACCTGATCCATGTCCATTAACATGTTATCATTTTGAATTACACTCTCTTGCAACTCAGATATATGATTAAAACATGTTTGCGTTGTTTCCAAAACCTCACCACCATCATTTCTATTGCAATCAACACTCTCTACAATGTCAGATTTTTTGGCGTTTCTTTCATCAACTTCTACAGTTTGTCTTGTCTGGTCAGATTCAACATTTTCGTCTGGTGAAACTAACGTTGGACCATTAGAAGTCAGCGCATTAGAAGTACTGGCGACTTCTCCGTCTTCGTTTTGCGCTGTGTTATCTTTAACGCCATCATTCTGCTCACTGTGATGAGCGATGCTTTCTGGACACCCACGGATCAAGTGACCAGACTTGCCACAACCAAAACACCTCATCGTGTTTGTAGTAACAAAAACTGTGTAATCAAAATCATCCACCTTAAATTTAAAATTTAAGTCAAGATCAGTTCTATTTCCGTTCAGTATCATATACGTAAATCGTCTGAACGACACTACATGTTTCACCAACCCCAATTTACTCCCTATCGCGATCTTTTTTATGGGAGCAATCAATTTTCCAAAGCGTGACAACTCCTTAGTCAGCATCTCATCCTTAATAAAAGGGGGTACATTAGAAATTGTGACTTTTTTAGCAGGGGTAGAAAGAGGTAGTACCGGGGTAAATAAACCACACAGGTTTATTCCCTTTCCAACCACTTCATTTGCTTTATCTACTGTACTCAAAAACAGCACAATTGAGTTGTTCATTTTAGACGCCGCTAAGACACATTCATGCCCCACCACATCACCAACCGCCACACTACACTCTTCCACACTCCCCGCAGCCACCACCTTCACTCCGTGGCGCCGCGTGAGTGAATCTAGATCATTAGCTCCATGAGTCGCCATGCCTCTCAGTACAAAGACTGATTTAGGCGCTCTAACTAGGCTTCTCTGTAAAATTTACACCAACATAAACCTTTTACCCAAATAACAAATAACAAAAAAAAAGAAAAATAAGAAAAAGAAATAATCTTTTAAAGCCACAGCGGGCACGAAAAGACCACGCACTCACCACTCAATCAACTCAACAAACGCCCGCACATGCGCACAGAGAGAGAGAGAGAGAGAGAGAGAGAGAGAGAGAGAGAGAGAGAGAGGGGTTTATAATTCTTTTATTTTTTACATTTCAAAACTCATACATTACTATTCAGACATTATACAAAATAAACCATATATAACCCACCAATGTAAAAACATAAATAAATAAAAATAAAAATAAAATAAAAAAGATTTAAAAATTCAGAACCATCACATCATCATAAATTGTACATAAAACACCATTAACACACCATATTTCAATAAAACACCTGACATTATTTACAATATTATAATACGCATACTCCACTTTAAGCCTTCCAGACACTAAACTCCTACACAACTTCAGGGTCCGTACTTGCACATTGTAAGCCTTCATTCTTTCAGTCTTCCATTCTACCAATTTTGCAGTCCCAATCAGGTAATTTAATAAACATACTTTCTTCCTCATCAAAAACCCATACTTTAACCCTCCGATAAACACTCTATCCGAAAAAACTTCGTTAAATTTACTGAACCATTGCTCAAGAAGTTTAAAAAGACTTTGTAGTCTTGCACATCTTAAAAACAAATGTTCCGCATCTTCATCTTCCTCAAAGAACCTACATTCCCCACCCACTGCTGGATCCACGTGTCTGTCTGTAGCTATCGCCCTGGGAATAATCCTCCACTGTAGATCAGCTGTACGCTTCTCTACCGGAGGCTTATACAGGGCTCTCCACCTGTCCCTCACGAGGACGTCTGGAGTCAACAGCCCTGGCCACCAGAGGCTTTTACACCCCTGAGTGATTCTTGGTGGATTACCTTCACTGTGGTGTGATAGATGGCCTTCTTTGATATAGACTCAAAAAGTTCTATTTGAGGAACCTCAAAAGACAAGATTGAGCAAGCATCCGCACCCTCCAGATCTTCCTTACTTGTGGCCGCTATCTTTATCTTTGGGAACCCACTCTCATCTTTTCCCTTTCTTGCGATGATCTCTCTGTAGCTGCTTGGAATTACATTAAAAATGTCCTCCATCAGATTTGCTGCAAGTCTTAGTGACCGTAATCCTGTCACCTCTTTGAGGGTCTCCGCTGATCTCCATCCATTATTGTCCAAGAGGTGCCCCAGTTTTACAATATTACTCCTTAATAAGCACATTCATATTGTCACAGAAGATAACATCCTTGTCTGTATCATTGGATTAAAAAACAAGGGTTCTTCAGTGACCCAGTGTCCTTGAGAATCAATGTCCCGGTCTACTTTAAAAACAGTTCTCCAGACCTGCAACATAGACCTATAAAATGGTGACAAGCTCACCTCCTCCAGTCTTATTAGGAATAAATGTTTATCCAATCCCAGTCCTCCTGCTTTCTGTAACAAAGCACAAGCAGTTTGAGCCCAGGTCAAGTCCTTATGGTACAGGAGTCTCTGTGCCGCTTATATCCTGAAAGCACGGATACGACTCCTTACATCCACCAACCCCTGACCTCCTTCCTGGACAGGCAGATACAGTGCTGCTGCCCGAATCCAGTGCTGCCCACTCCAGAAGAAGTCCACTAATGCTCTCTGTATATGGCAGATAAGTTCATCAGGTGGCTCCATGACGATCATCCTGTGCCACAGTGTAGAGGCAGTCAGGTTATTAACAACCAAAACTCGCCCTCGGTACGACAATTGTGGTAATAGCCATTTACATTTAGACAATCGGGCAATCACTTTCTCCAGCATTCCCTCCCAATTCTGCATCTGAAACTGAGTATTACCTAAATATACACCTAAAACTTTCAGTCCCTCCCTACCCCATTTCAAACCTCCAGGAAGCTGTGGAGGTCTTTTTCCCACCCATTGACCAATAATAAAACCCTCACTTTTCCCCCAGTTTAATCTAGCAGATGATGCCTTTTCATATAATTCCATATTCTTAGTTAAAACTGTAACATCATCCTGGCCTGTTATAAGAACGGTAACATCATCAGCATAAGCTGATACAGACACCATGGAACTCATGTCTCCATTTGGAATTAAGACTCCATTAAGATTTCTCCTCAATTTACACAAAAGAGGTTCAATGACAAGACTATACAACTGTCCTGACAGTGGACAGCCCTGCCTAATTCCTCTAGAAACAGGTATTGGCACGCTTAAACCACCACCAGCTTTTACAAGAACAAAAGCATTTGAATACAACAGTTGAATATATGAAATAAATTTGACATCAAAACCAAAATGCTGTAACACACTATAGAGATACCCATGGTCAACTCTATCAAATGCTTTCTCCTGGTCTAGGGAAAGAACACCAATTTCATAATTGTTGATCTGACTAATTTTAGTAACATCACGTAATAAAAAAATATTATCCATTATGGATATTTCAGGAATGCAGTATGTCTGCTCCTTCTGTACCAGTAAACCCAGATAACACTTAAGTCTGTTAGCTAAACATTTTGAAAATATTTTATAGTCAACACACAATAATGATACTGGTCTCCAGAAGTCCCAGATCTCCTTTTTTTGGGAGTAATGAAAGTACTGCCCGACTACAACTTATTGGAAAATTCTTACTTTTGTCAACATTCAGACAGTACCTCATAAACATCCTCTCCTAAAACATCCCAAAAATGCTTATACAACTCAGCAGTCAAACCATCAATTCCTGGGGATCTACCCGTAAATAACTGCTCCATCGCCTCTGTAAGTTCTTGAAAACTAATGTCCTCATCCAGAGTCTTTTTCTGCTCAATCTCAAGCTTTGGCAGATCACTAAGTAATTCATCAGTGCTTTCATAGCTACAGTTTTCAGAAGCATACAGCTTTAAATAAAAATCTACAGCCAACTTCCTTATTTCCACAGGATCTGTTGTTACAGAACCATCATGACGGCGAAGGTGATACATTGGCTTTTGGGTTGTACTTTTCTTTTCAAGGTTGAAAAAATATGTGCTAGGAGTGTCCATGTCATTAATAGAGCAAAATATTGCCCTTATCAATGCTGTCTTTACTTGTTCTTGTAGAAAAGTCCCAAGCTCTTTCTTTTTCTCTTTCATCATTATGCACAAGTTCATTGGTATTAAGAATGTCCTGTTCTGAAATTTTTAAATGTCTCTTTGTAGTCTTTTCACAGTGTCCTTCACCACTGATCCAATATGAGATGAATAATTATGACAAAAAAATCCTTATGTTAACTTTTCCCACATCCCACCACTGATTGAGACTCTCAAATTAATCTTTCTTAATTTTCCAGTTCTTCCAAAAAAAATTAAAAGAATCACAAAAATTGACATCGTGCAACAATTTAGCATTAAAATGCCAGTAATAAATAGGTTTTGACGTATTTATTAAAATAAAAAATAACCATGTGATGGTCTGAAAAACCATTAGGCAAAATTGAAGCATTCATCACTCGATTATTCCATATTTTACCTAAATAAAATGAACCTAATCTTGCACCACTTACTCTGCTATCAGTTATTTTAAGCCAAGTGTATTGTCCAGCTCTTTTGTTTATCATTCTCCACACATCTAATAATTCAAATTCATTTAATACTTTTGTCAACACCATGCTTGACTGACTATATGGCTCCTCACCATTCCTATCAATTGTAAAATCTGTGGTCCAATCTCCTCCAATAACAGTACACACATTACTATCAAGTGTCTGAATTATTGTTCTCATTTTCATAAAAAAGTCAATCCTCTCAGGCCCAGTATTTGGGGCATAAACATTCATAAACACAAATAACGTTCCTCCAACCTCAATCCTAATTAACAAAAGTCTACCTTTTATAACCTCATTTACAGCTAAAATATTAATATTCATATTTTTCACAAATAAAATAGCTACCCCTGCGCTATTATTTGTCCCATGACTTAAAGTGAGCTTTCCTTCCCACCACATATTCCATTCATTTCCATTATCAGTATTAGAATGGGTTTCTTGTAAAAAAACGACATCAACCCGATTAATTCTACAAAACTCTGAAACCATTGCCAGCTTATTCCTGTCTCTACCTCCATTTATATTCAAGGAGCCCACCCTTAAAAGTCCCATAAGAAAGAGGGGAAAAAAGAGATAGGACAGGTACAAATGTAACACACAAATTTTAGAAATCACCATGTGCATTTTGTTCATCTTACTCTTTTCGAAGCATACCTTTTATCTCTCCTTAACTTTGTTACCATTTTCTTCAGACGGAATCTCTTTTGTTTACTTAACGCCTCATAACTAACCGTTTTCTGCAACAACAACACTGACCCAATGAATGTTTCCGTGTCTGGGAAAAAATCCTTAACTTCCACTACTTTTCCAAATGTTGCATCCAAAAAGTTATTAATTTCCTGTAGTGTGTACGTATCATCCAGAACCTGTGAACCTATCTCAGAAATATCAGACATTGAATCCTCATCTCTCATCTCTTTCTCTTCAGGCATTTCAACCCATTCAGATGTCCCTGCCATTTCATCACCAATACTTCCATTATCTTCAGCCTTTTTACTTGGTTCAGACAAACCAGATTTTTCAATGTTCTCACTTACCTCACTATCATCACCATTACCAATAACAACATTATCAGTTTGTTTATCACATTGAACTTGACCGTCACTCGTCTCTTCAGCGTGAGACTGTGATACAGTCTCAGGTTCATTCGCTACGTCAGCAGCATCACTGGGGCCTGCAGCCTCCTCACTGTTTTGAGCTTTATGTGGACATGCCAGCCTTTTGTGGCCCACATCTCCACACTCAAAACACTTCAAACTTCCAGCGTTTGCATAAACCATGTACGCCTTTCCTTCGTGCCATACCCTGAAAGAAACATCCAATTCTGGCTCGTTTAAAAACATGAACGCCTGCCTTCTAAACGACATAACATGCTTTAATGCTACATTTCTACAGCGAAGAGGAACCATTTTAATAACGCTTGCAAACTTTCCATAACGAACTAGCCCCCGCTCAATCTCATCGTTATGAATGAATGGGGGCACGTTCGAGATAGTGATCCGTGTCGTCAGCATAACCAGCGGGGAAACATTAATAGTCACCACTTACCACAATTCCGCTGACAACGAGACGATTAGCTAACTCTTCCTCCTTTACAAAAATCACCACTGCCTTGTTCATCCTTGAGGCCGAAGAGATATTTTCAAAACCGATCTGTTCTCCGACCGCCACTAGAACGTCTTCCACCTCCACACCTAGCGCAGGAACACAGGTGTTGGTGTCTCTTTGTTTGGGAACGACGCCATCACAGCACCGTCCCAAAACAAAATCGGCTAAATCAATTTAACCTAATCCCAAAAACAACTGTTATAACCCAACTTTTAAAGATAGAAAATAGGAAGAAAAAAATAAAATAAATAAATAAATAACAGTCACCCTATCCCCTTGAAAATCCCCACACACACCCAAACACTCCCAGCATGCACCGAGAGAGAGAGAGAGAGAGAGAGAGAGAGAGAGAGAGAGAGAGACCCTTAAAAATCTTTTTTATTTTACTATAAAGATATCAAAACATAATCACAAAAACAAAACACCTTCTTAAAAAAAAATAATAATAAAAAATAATAATAATAAATAAATAAAGAAATACAAAACCACTTCCATTTTTATATCACGCCAAAGCTTAATTGATAACCTTGCCCTTCACAGCACTCCTTCTGTTCCCCTCCACAAAAAACGCCTCAATATCATTGACCATTTCATAATAATCAAACGTCCCGTAATAAACCCTTTTAACACACGCACTGGATCTACTCCACTTCAATTTAGCGTCCTGTTTGTCCTGGTTAACCAAATGGCCATTTTTGCTTTACCAAAAATAAAATTCAGTAATACTACTTTTTGTTTCTTTGAAGCACTATATTTAGGCCCAAATATAAATAACCCATTAGTAAACCAAAAAACGAACTTTTGACAAATATCTTTTAACAAACAAAAAAGTTCTCTTAATCTTGAACATTCAACAAACAGATGATTTACTGTTTCAGATACCCCACAAAAACTACAGACTACACTATGCAAAGGATTCAGGTGTGCTTTGTATCTGTTTGTAGCGATAGCCCAATCTACAATCCGCCGCTGAAGATCGCCCACTCTTTTCTCAATAGGCTTCTTGTACAGGGACCTCCAACCACCTTTCGGGGAAGATCCTTCCTTGATTACACCACTCCATTTGGACTCCTTCACTTTTTCCAGAAGTCTCAGATTGAGCACTTTAACAGATAATGTACAGATCCTTCTTAGAAAAAAGTTCAACATTTCCAGGTTCAGGTGTTCTAAAAGTCAATAAACTCCCATGAGCCTCTTCCCAATCTCCCCCTTCTGCTTTCACGTGTAATTCGGGGAATAATCCATCAATATTCTCCATATGTTGTAGCTGAAGACACAAACAATCCTTTATCTCTTCCAGCAATCCTTGAAGAACTCGAAGAGACGTACGTCTGTTTTAAGATGGAACTCTTCCGCTGTTATCCTTTTATTGTCAATCTTTAAATGTCCCATTTTTGAAACGCCAGCTTTTATCAGATTTCGGTAGCTCAATAAAACAAAGGTTCTTCCAAAGTCCAAACGTTAACTCTTTCCACAGAAAAAAATCTGCCATACTTGCATCGCTGAAGCATAGAAAGATGTAAGTCCATTAAGGTCGATTTTCTTCATGTTCATTAAAAACAAATGTCTGTCAAGACCCAAACGACCCACCCTCCTCGAGAGGACACATGCCACTTCCATCCAGTTCTGATCTTGGTGATAAAGGAGCCTTTGGGCAGTCTTTAGATGAAAAGCCGCATACCTGGATTTCAAATCAATTAGGCCTTGTCCTCCCTCATGAACTGGTAGATATAACACTGCTTCTTTCACCCAGTGCATTCCGGACCAAAAGAAATGAACAAGAACTCTCTGGATATCCACAAAAAAGTCCAATAGTGGGTCCAACACATTGAGCCTGTGCCACAGGGTAGCCATCACTCTTCCCTATAGGACAGCTGAGGCAGCAACCATTTCCATCGAGACAACTAAGCACACTTTATCCTTCACTCAAAAACATGATTCAGGCCCTTCATAGATAAGACACATTTAAAATAGGCTTACTTTACCTAATTAAATTAAGTTGTGTCGAAATGTGTTCAATCAGCCCAATGTGTGTGTGTGTGTGTGTGTGTGGGGGGGGGGGGCACTGTGGGCACTTAAATTCATTGGATGGAATTCCTGCTCTAAATTAAATATTTTTAGTTTGTCCAATGAGTTAATTTTGATTTTTTTTTCAAAAATATGCTTGTTGTTATTTATGTTTTTAAAGGCAAATTAAATTGATAACAGTGTTCACCTTACATAATAAACTTTTATAAATGTAACATAACATGTAAGTTGTGTACATAGATGTAAGACCTCTGCTGAATGTTCATTACACCACACAGCTTTACTCTAATTTACCTTTGCAGAAGAGGCCTTCTCATACACATTAAGACACTTCTCAATTACGTTCACATCTTTCTGACTCTTAACGAATACAGTGATATCTTTCATTTCATTATGAACACTGTTTCCTACAAATAAACCACAGACACTTTGCCTAAATAAACACAACAAAGGTTCGACTGCTAATGCATACAACTGTCCAGACAAAGGACACCCCTGTCTTATTCCCCTTTGCAGTTATATTGGTGGACTTAAACCTCCTCCAACCCCCTTTTACTAAACATGAAGCATTAGTGTACAAAGTCTTAATCCACGAAAGAAAACATCGGCACAACCAAACGCTTTTAGTGTTTTAAACAAATACTCATGATCAACATGATCAAAAGCCTTCTCTTCATCAAATGATAGAATACCTAAATTAATCCCATTTAATTTACAATAATCCAGTAAATCTCTCACTAGAAAAATGTTATCATAAATAGTTCTATCTGGAATACAGTATGATTGGTCTTTATAAATAATATCACCCAAAACACACTTCAACCTGTTGACCAAAAGTTTTGCCAAAATGTTATAGTCCGTAGTGAGTATGGAAACTGGTCTCCAGTTCTTTATGAGACGTATGTCTCTGAACAGCCCTCTGACAGCTCCTGGGAAGATTTTGTTCCTCATGAAAGTCTTTGCCTATAATCCCCCATGACTTCATAGGATTCCACCGGCAGACCATCAATACCTGGTGCACGCCCGGGTTTCATCTGTTGGACCGCTTCAGTCAGTTCTTCAGTCTGCACGTGGTTTTCCATTAATTGTAGGTAGTTGATCTAACAAGTCCACAGCAATGTTCCTCATCTTTTTTGGGTCAGAAGGTTTAGACACACCAGGAAATGTATGACACTCAGTTTTTTTTTAGTTTTTTTTACTAAATTTAAAAAATATGCAGTTGGTGCATCCATATCCTGTACAGACAAAAGCGTGACCTTATAGTGCTCCCTTCGCTTGCACTTGTAGGAGAGAGTTAAGAGTATTCTTTTTCTCACACAAATTCTCAGCCATCACAGTATCTGGTTGCAGCACCACCTCAGATGTAATCTTTGTTATTTATATTTCTAATTCACTGATTCTTTTCTTAATCTTTGTTGTAGAGAAAGAAGAAAACTGTTGCCAAAATATTCTAATTTGTGTTTTTCCCAACTCCCACCACTGAAGGTTTTCATATTCCCCTTTCTGAGAAACCCAAGACTCCCAAAAATATCTGAATCCTTCGATAAAATCTTTCTCCTCCATCAACCAGACATTCAGTTCCAGTAAGGACTCTTACACTGGGTCTGTGACAGAGATTCAGATTACAAGAAACAAAGTGATGGCAAGAAAAACTACATGGTTCAATGTTCACAGCTATAATCCTAATATTAGTCCTCTTACAAACATAGATCCTATCCAATCTAGTGGCACTTATTCTCTCCTGTTAAGCCTCTGTTTAACTTTTAGATTCCTCTCTCGCCATACATCCAACAACTCATTTTGAATCAGAACATTTTTTTAAACAACAGATTATTCAAAATCTGGTTCAGTATTATTTCTATCTAGAGTAAAGTCAACTGTACAGTTCCAGTCCCCGCCTATAATTAGAAAGTCATCTGAAGTTATATTTTTCAAATATTCACCGTTTTTTTAAATAGAATTAGTCTGTCTGCACTTCTATTTGGAGCACAAATATTAACAAATATAAAGTTATTACTATCTATCCTTGCCTTAACAAAAAGAAGTCGTTTTTCCAATTCTTCTTCCAATATATCCACATTAAGGTAAGATGAAAAAAGTACAGCCACTCCAGCACTTAAATTTGTGCCATGGCTTCCCTCCCAGCACAGTCCCCAATCTACCTCAGTGCTCTCATCACTGAGAGTTTCTTGTAAAAACGTTACATGCAAGTCTAAGTTTAAGAAACTCTGTTAATATCCCTCTTTTTTCCTCTATTCCTCCCACCATTTACATTTAAAGAACTAACTCTTAAAGTTTGCATGCTAATAGAGGGGAAAAGAAACAAGAATGAAAAAAGACAGAAGGAAATAGATAAGAGCAGCACCCATAGCCATGTGAACCTATTTATTCTTTTTCTTTCCTTTTAAGCTTTTACAAACTACTGTAGCCATTTTTTTTCAAACGAAATATTATTTTTTCCCGATATAACATCCCAACCAACACTTTTCTGAACAGTCATAACTGACTTCAAGAATTTTCCATTATCAGGAATAGACTTAAAAACATCTACTTTCTACCCTTTTGTCTGATCCAAGAAGACATTAATCCCTTCTGCAGTGTACAAATCTCTAGATGATTGACTCATCTGAAAATCTGAAACCTCTGACAGACTGTCACTATCACATCTGGATCCATCCACACACACATCATCAACACACTGTACACCACTTCCACTAGCCTTCTCCATGTCGTTATCATTACAGCATAACATGTTCTGCTCAGCTCCATCTGAAACACCAAGCACTGTCGGAAGAGAAGAAGCACTCACCTCAGCTCTCGACTCCTCATCTGACTCCGCCTGTCCTTCTGAAACCTGCATGTTCTCAAGGGAACGTGTACATCCACTGTCCGTTGTACATTTATCCTGATACTCCTCACTTGCTGTCTCATTTTGCAATTTTTGTTTTTTATTTTTCGGATGAACAAACTTTTCTCTTACATGCGTAGGCCTTTGTTCGATTTTATCACTAGTTGTTTCGCGATCCGACTGATTCCGTGTTTCATTTTTTTTTTCGGTCTCTTTTCTCCTCATTTTGATTTCTATTAGGACAAAATAATTTCTTGTGATCCAAGTCACCACATTCAAAACATCGCATACTTTCAGTTGTAGCGAAAATCATCTCTCACCGTGTTGTATATGGAAAGATAATTCTAAATACTTGGTCGGTGCGTTTAAGAACATGGAAACCTGCCTGCGAAAGGACATTACGTGCTTCAGTGCTTCATCTCTGCAGCCAAGCGGAACTGTTTTAATTGAACTTGCGAATTTTCCAACGCGACTCAGTGCTTTGAGATCGCTGCGTTTGTTATGAACGGGGGAGCGTTCGAGATTATGACACGCGTCGCAGGTGAACGCAAAGGTGACACCTGCACATAAGTTTCCGCTATTTCAATTCCACTCTCTACAAACACGTTCACAAACTTTTCCTCTTCCAAAAACACAATAACTGCCTTATTCATTCTAGACGCTGAAATAATCTTTTCATGGCCAACAACACTGCCCATAGCCATAAGAACATCTTCCACCGTACAACCTTGGTCAGGAAAACATTTGCATCCATTTCCAATGGAGAAACCCGACGTTCCCTCAATAGAAAGTGAGGCCATGCTTAACTTCCTACCAATTCGCTATTAAATCCTAACTAAGGTGAGAAAAAAATCCATGAAATAAGATTAAAGGGAAAAAAAGTTAAAGATCGATCACAGAGAGAGAGAGAGAGAGAGAGAGAGAGAGAGAGAGAGAGAGAGAGAGAGAGAGAGAGAGAGAGAGAGAGAGAGAGAGAGAGAGAGAGAGAGCGTTTAATACATATTGATGTCTAATTTTTTTAATCAAAACTTAAACAAGTATGACTCAAAAACTATTCATGGTATCTACAAAAATATCAAAAAGTCTAGAGATTGATGATAGTTATGACTCAGTCAATGCAATGGTTAATAATCCATGAATATCAAAGGGTTAGGATCTGTTGCATTTTGGGTTTTGTGAATGTCTTTATTTCAGCATAACCTTTGGACATTTATTTCACAGTGAAACTTTTCTCAGTGGCATAATCATAATCTGTCTTTATATAATCGTATTGTGCATTGATAGGTTTAGAGTCTGATGTAAGAAAAGCTCATTGAAAACAGCCTGTTGAACACAAACACAGCATTTCTGCAGGATCTTCTCAACCTGAGCGGAGGAAAGATCAACGGTAAGTCTTAAATGTTGCTATCGTTTCAGAACGTTCAGAGAACATTCAAAAGTAACATTTCCATAATGTCTGAAGAATGACACAATGTAACGTTCTCATAATAATCACATAAAAAAGAAGAAACATTTTAACATTTCAGTGGACATTCAGAAATGTGATGATTGATCTGGTGTCTGTCTGCAGCTTCTGATGGATTTCAGTGGGAAATATCAGCTGGAGTCCCATGAGAACTTTGAGGCTTTCATGAAGGCCATCGGTAAGACTGTCATGAGGAAACACATTTAGGAGCTGGGATGAGAATGAAAGCATGTTCATCCTGGTCAGAAAGAGAATTAGATGTATTTCAAAGCTTGCGTCTCGTGTTGCAGGGCTGCCGGAGGAAGAGATTGAGAAAGGCAAAGATATCAAGAGTGTCTCAGAGATCCAGCAGGATGGACAAGACTTCAAGGTGACGGTGACGGCCGGAACTAAAGTCATCCTGTACTCCTTCACTGTGGGACAGGAGTGTGAGCTGGAGACCTTCACCGGAGAGAAGGCTAAAGTTAGTCATTGATCCATGTTCTGACCAACAGCAATATCAGAAAATCTAAAGAAAAACGACATTAAGATTTTGATATGCTGCGCTTACCTCTGTGTGTGTGAAAACTAAGATACATTTTATTCCTCAGGATTCTTTGATGAGCAGAAAGCTCAAAAGAACAGCATTTATTAGAAATAGAATCTTTTGTAACATTAGAACTTTACTGTGACTTTTGATCAATTTTATGTGTACTTATTTAATGAAATGTTAAATAAGATTTGTATTATTAAAATATAGATCAATAGATATATGAGTAGATTGATTAATCGAGTAGATTAATATTCTGAGTGAAATATGAGCAGATTGATTAATCGAGCAGATTAATATTCTGAGTGAAATATGAGCAGATTGATTAATCAAGGAGATTAATATCCATAGTGAAATATGAGCAGATTGATTAATCGAGCAGATTAATATTTTGAGTGAAATATGAGCAGATTAATTAATCGAGGAGATTAATATTCTGTGTGAAATATGAGCAGATTGATTAATCGAGTAGATTAATATTCTGAGTGAAATATGAGCAGATTGATTAATCGAGGAGATTAATATCCAGAGTCAAATATGAGTAGATTGATTAATCGAGTAGATTAATATCCAGAGTGAAATGTGAGTAGATTGATTAATATAGTAGATTAATATCCAGAGTGAAATATGAGTAGATTTATTAATCGAGTAGATTAATATTCTGAGTGAAATATGAGAAGATTGATTAATCGAGTAGATTAATATCCATAGTGAAATATGAGCAGATTGATTAATCGAGCAGATTAATATCCAGAGTGAAACATGAGCAGATCGATTAATCGAGGAGATTAATATCCATAGTGAAATATGAGTAGATTGATTAATCGAGTAGATTAATATTCTGAGTGAAATATGAGTAGATTGATTAATCGAGTAGATTAATATTCTGAGTGAAATATGAGTAGATTGATTAACCGAGTAGATTAATACTCTGAGTGAAATATGAGTAGATTGATTAATCGAGTTGATTAATATTCTGAGTGAAATATGAGTAGATTGATTAATCGAGTAGATTAATATACATAGTGAAATATGATCAGATTGATTAATCGAGCAGATTAATATCCATAGTGAAACATGAGCAGATTGATTAATCGAGGAGATTAATATCCATAGTGAAATATGAGTAGATTGATTAATCGAGTTGATTAATATTCTGAGTGAAATATGAGTAGATTGATTAATCGAGTTGATTAATATCCATAGTGAAATATGAGTAGATTGATTAATCGAGTTGATTAATATTCTGAGTGAAATATGAGTAGATTGATTAATCGAGTTGATTAATATCCATAGTGAAATATGAGTAGATTGATTAATCGAGTTGATTAATATCCATAGTGAAATATGAGTAGATTGATTAATCGAGTTGATTAATATTCCGAGTGAAATATGAGTAGAGTGATTAATCGAGTTGATTAATATTCTGAGTGAAATATGAGTAGATTGATTAATCGAGTTGATTAATATCCATAGTGAAATATGAGTAGATTGATTAATCGAGTTGATTAATATTCTGAGTGAAATATGAGTAGATTGATTAATTGAGTAGATTAATATTCAGAGTGAAATATGAGTAGATTGATTAATCGAGTTGATTAATATCCATAGTGAAATATGAGTAGATTGATTAATCGAGTTGATTAATATTCTGAGTGAAATATGAGTAGATTGATTAATCGAGTTGATTAATATTCTGAGTGAAATATGAGTAGATTGATTAATTGAGTAGATTAATATTCAGAGTGAAATATGAGTAGATTGATTAATCGAGTTGATTAATATCCATAGTGAAATATGAGTAGATTGATTAATCGAGTTGATTAATATTCTGAGTGAAATATGAGTAGATTGATTAATCGAGCTGATTAATATCCATAGTGAAATATGAGTAGATTGATTAATCGAGTTGATTAATATCCATAGTGAAATATGAGTAGATTGATTAATCGAGTTGATTAATATTCTGAGTGAAATATGAGTAGATTGATTAATCGAGTAGATTAATATACATAGTGAAATATGAGCAGATTGATTAATCGAGCAGATTAATATCCATAGTGAAACATGAGCAGATTGATTAATCAAGGAGATTAATATCCATAGTGAAATATGAGTAGATTGATTAATCGAGTAGATTAATATTCTGAGTGAAATATGAGTAGATTGATTAATCGAGTTGATTAATATTCTGAGTGAAATATGAGTAGATTGATTAATCGAGTTGATTAATATCCATAGTGAAATATGAGTAGATTGATTAATCGTGTTGATTAATATCCATAGTGAAATATGAGTAGATTGATTAATCGAGTTGATTAATATTCTGAGTGAAATATGAGTAGATTGATTAATTGAGTAGATTAATATTCAGAGTGAAATATGAGTAGATTGATTAATCGAGTTGATTAATATTCTGAGTGAAATATGAGTAGATTGATTAATCGAGTAGATTAATATTCAGAGTGAAATATGAGATTAAAATTCTGAGTGAAATATGAGCAGATTGATTAATCGAGTTGATTAATATTCTGAGTGAAATATGAGTAGATTGATTAATTGAGTAGATTAATATTCAGAGTGAAATATGAGATTAAAATTCTGAGTGAAATATGAGCAGATTGATTAATCGAGTTGATTAATATTCTGAGTGAAATATGAGTAGATTGATTAATCGAGTTGATTAATATCCATAGTGAAATATGAGTAGATTGATTAATCGTGTTGATTAATATCCACAGTGAAATATGAGCAGATTGATTAATCGAGTTGATTAATATTCTGAGTGAAATATGAGTAGATTGATTAATTGAGTTGATTAATATCCATAGTGAAATATGAGTAGATTGATTAATCGAGTTGATTAATATTCTGAGTGAAATATGAGCAGATTGATTAATTGAGTAGATTAATATTCTGAGTGAAATATGAGTAGATTGATTAATCGAGTTGATTAATATCCATAGTGAAATATGAGTAGATTGATTAATCGAGTTGATTAATATTCTGAGTGAAATATGAGCAGATTGATTAATTGAGTAGATTAATATTCTGAGTGAAATACGAGTAGATTGATTAATTGAGTAGATTAATATTCAGATTGAAATATGAGTAGATTGAATAATGTTTTTAAGTTGAAATATGGGTGTGTTGATTAATTGAGCAGATTGAATGATGTTTTTGCCATGGCTGTGAGATTTTGATGATGACGATGATGATGATGATGATGATGATGATAATGATGATGATGATGATGTGTTTGTGTCAGACGGTGGTGCACATGGATGGGAATAATAAGCTGAGAGTGTTTGTGAAGGGGATCGAGTCTGTGACTGAGCTGGACGGAGACACCATCAGTAATGTAAGTAGAGACTCATCTTCATCCTCCTCATCCTCCTCATCCTCCTCATCACTCCTTCATTCGCTCCATCACTGACACCTGTGCTTTGCTTTCAGATCCTCAGCTTCGATGGCATCGTGTACAAGAGGATCAGCAGACGCATCTCCTGATCGCCTCACTGCTGTGTGATAGGAAAGGCAAAAATCAAAACGCCACACTGATCTGTTGAGAATGCCTTTATTAGAGTGCAGAGCCAGGCGTGCTCAGCTTCAGGCCGATCAGGCTTTGATTGACACGTGTTCTCCAGCGATGCTCAAGGGTTTGCTAGCCAGCACAGCCTCCCTCATGCTCTGATAAACGCTCTCGTTCTCTTTAAACAGACGAAGCTCCATCTCAGTCTGAGTCCGCATCGCCTGAAAACACACACATCAAATAATCTCTCACAAACACATTCGCAAGTGCTTCTCTTGGATTAAAGTCAAATATTTCTCAACCCACAGTGACTCTCAGGTTTCATTAGTGTGTGTGTGTGTGTGTGTGTGTGTGTGTGTGTGTGTGTGTGTGTGTGTGTGTGTGTGTGTGTGTGTGTGTGTGATAGTGAGTTAGGCCCCATTTACACTGCATGGTTCAAGGGACCCGATTCCGATTTTTTTCTCTCATGTGGCTCAGATTGGATATGACATGTAAACGTGTAAGCAGGAAAAAACACATGTCTCCGATATCCTCAGATGGGATTCAGGCCTCACTCATATGTGGGAATAAATCTGATATGAATCGGATACGTGCATCAGTGTCTGTTGATGTAAGCGGTCAGATCGGATATTCCCCGGTAAATACGAGTCGTACATTGAAAAAAGGACAAAGGCGAATGACGTCAACTCAGGTGGGCACGAACTAGGATCAAGGGCCAGTGTTGCCAAGTCCGCTGTTTTTCTGCAGAATTTGACTACTTTAACACAGTTTTAAGTTGCAATTGGGCGGGTTTTGTTGTGAAAATCTGGCAACCCTGTGAAGGACGCTCCTCTTTTTCTCCGCTTTACGAGAGAAATGTCTTTCTGACCTTTGAAGATGTGTGGAAAACTGCAGACAGAAAAACAGAATAATCATTGTGTCTGCGACCATTGCATACCGTTTTAGTTCCTTTTCCCGGTTAAGAACGTCTTGGGCTGTTTCGCCAGTGGAAATGCAAATATGGGATACGGGTCACTTTTAAAAGATGATGTAAGCGGGTCGTCCTAAAAAATCTGATATAGTCACCAAATCCGAATTGTGCATCAAGACCTGCAGTGTAAATGCAGCCTTAGTGAGTGAATGTGTGTGTGTGTGTGTGTGTGTGTGTGTGTGTGTGTGTGTGTGTGTGTGTGTGTGTGTGTGTCTTACATGACCTGATAGATTTAACTCTGTTTGGTTGTTTTAAGGCGAGACACTGCCTGTTTTGAGCTCTATTTTGCTTCCATAACACGTTCTGCTTCAGAGATGCACATTTAAGTGTTTATTTTATTGCACTTTATCGATTTGCATCATTCTGTAAATTTACATTTAAATCCATCTCTTTAAAGGCGGCGAGTTTGAGTCAGAAATCTTACACCAAATAAACACACTTTTACAGTTTAAAACTGCAAGGTTCGTACAAAGTGCTTGAAAATCCTTGATAACAGTCGTGTTTATGAAGCGCTAGCTGAAAAGTGCTTAAATTAAGAAAGACGTAGAATTAGTGTTTGATTTTATTGATAAAACAATATTTTGCAAACTAAATGCTGCAGCCAATCTGATATAAATAAAGACCCTATAGAACCATATCTATATATATATATATATATATATATATATATATATATATATATATATATATATATATATATATATATATATATATATATGATATATGATATATGATAGTATATGATACAGCTTTCATTCCATAGGTCAATCATACATTCATGAAGGAAACTAAATCAGCGATATCTTTATCATAGCATATTTCAATAGTTAAAGTTACCAGTCATTGTGCGGCACTTTATTCGTACCATTTTTCGTTATTAGTTTATTTTAATACATGTAGTAACTTTTTTTTTTTAAATTTGAAAGATAATAAAGATATTGCTTGATAAGTGAGATCTCTGTAGTCTTTGAAAACCAAAAAAGTAGTGCTTGAGAATTACTCGAATGTATTTTTACAGTATCTTTACAAACTCGAATATGCCAACACATCGCACAAGACGTGTGTATTTGTTCTGGAAATGTATGCAAATGATTAGCCGTTGTGTGTTTCACCTCGAGGTCTTTGGTGATGGCATGATGAGCTCCGTGTGTGATCAGGAGGACGGCGTAAGCTCGACAGATCAGCCCGTGAGCCGCCTCGATTAGCCCCGCGTGCCAGTGTGTGACGCCCGCCCTCATCATGGCCATGCCCAGCTGGGCGTTGTTGGGATGGTAGAGCTTCCTGAGATCAGGGACAGGGAATTATGATCTGACTGAGCACAGACACGTCAAACAGTCATTAGCATCTTCTAGCACATTGCTAACATGTTTAAGCAAGCTGCTAACCTATTTTAACACATTTTTAACATGGTTTATCAAATTGCTAGAAAGTTTTAACATGATTCAAAACTTAACAGACGTGCTTAACAGACACAGACTCACACGTATCCCTCCGCCATGTGTTTAAGCGCACACAGATTGACACGTATACCTCCGCCATGTGTTTAAGCGCTCACAGATTGACACGTATCCCTCCGCCATGTGTTTAAGCGCACACAGACTCACACGTATCCCTCCGCCATGTGTTTAAGCGCTCACAGATTGACACGTATCCCTCCGCCATGTGTTTAAGCGCTCACAGATTGACGTGTATACCTCCGCCATGTGTTTAAGCGCTCACAGATTGACACGTATCCCTCCGCCATGTGTTTAAGAGCTCACAGATTGATGCGTATCCCTCCGCCATGTGTTTAAGCGCTCATAGATTGACACGTATCCCTCCGCCATGTGTTTAAGCGCACACAGACTCACACGTATCCCTCCGCCATGTGTTTAAGCGCACACAGACTCACACGTATACCTCCTCCATGTGTTTAAGCGCACACAGACTCACACGTATCCCTCCGCCATGTGTTTAAGCGCACACAGACTCACACGTATCCCTCCGCCATGTGTTTAAGCGCACACAGACTCACACGTATCCCTCCGCCATGTGTTTAAGCGCACACAGACTCACACGTATCCCTCCGCCATGTGTTTAAGCGCACACAGACTCACACGTATCCCTCCGCCATGTGTTTAAGCGCACACAGACTCACACGTATCCCTCCGCCATGTGTTTAAGCGCACACAGACTCACACGTATCCCTCCGCCATGTGTTTAAGCGCACACAGACTCACACGTATCCCTCCGCCATGTGTTTAAGCGCACACAGACTCACACGTATCCCTCCGCCATGTGTTTAAGCGCACACAGACTCACACGTATCCCTCCGCCATGTGTTTAAGCGCACACAGACTCACACGTATCCCTCCGCCATGTGTTTAAGCGCACACAGACTCACACGTATCCCTCCGCCATGTGTTTAAGCGCACACAGATTGACACGTATCCCTCCGCCATGTGTTTAAGCGCTCACAGATTGACGTGTATACCTCCGCCATGTGTTTAAGCGCTCACAGATTGACACGTATCCCTCCGCCATGTGTTTAAGCACACACAGACTCACACGTATCCCTCCGCCATGTGTTTAAGCGCTCACAGATTGATGCGTATCCCTCCGCCATGTGTTTAAGCGCTCATAGATTGACACGTATCCCTCCGCCATGTGTTTAAGCGCACACAGACTCACACGTATCCCTCCGCCATGTGTTTAAGCGCACACAGACTCACACGTATACCTCCTCCATGTGTTTAAGCGCACACAGACTCACACGTATCCCTCCGCCATGTGTTTAAGCGCACACAGACTCACACGTATCCCTCCGCCATGTGTTTAAGCGCACACAGACTCACACGTATCCCTCCGCCATGTGTTTAAGCGCACACAGACTCACACGTATCCCTCCGCCATGTGTTTAAGCGCACACAGACTCACACGTATCCCTCCGCCATGTGTTTAAGCGCACACAGACTCACACGTATCCCTCCGCCATGTGTTTAAGCGCACACAGACTCACACGTATCCCTCCGCCATGTGTTTAAGCGCACACAGACTCACACGTATCCCTCCGCCATGTGTTTAAGCGCACACAGACTCACACGTATCCCTCCGCCATGTGTTTAAGCGCACACAGACTCACACGTATCCCTCCGCCATGTGTTTAAGCGCACACAGACTCACACGTATCCCTCCGCCATGTGTTTAAGCGCACACAGACTCACACGTATCCCTCCGCCATGTGTTTAAGCGCACACAGATTGACACGTATCCCTCCGCCATGTGTTTAAGCGCTCACAGATTGACGTGTATACCTCCGCCATGTGTTTAAGCGCTCACAGATTGACACGTATCCCTCCGCCATGTGTTTAAGCACACACAGACTCACACGTATCCCTCCGCCATGTGTTTAAGCGCTCACAGATTGATGCGTATCCCTCCGCCATGTGTTTAAGCGCACACAGACTCACACGTATCCCTCCGCCATGTGTTTAAGCGCACACAGACTCACACGTATCCCTCCGCCATGTGTTTAAGCGCACACAGACTCACACGTATCCCTCCGCCATGTGTTTAAGCGCACACAGACTCACACGTATCCCTCCGCCATGTGTTTAAGCGCACACAGACTCACACGTATCCCTCCGCCATGTGTTTAAGCGCACACAGACTCACACGTATCCCTCCGCCATGTGTTTAAGCGCACACAGACTCACACGTATCCCTCCGCCATGTGTTTAAGCGCACACAGACTCACACGTATCCCTCCGCCATGTGTTTAAGCGCACACAGACTCACACGTATCCCTCCGCCATGTGTTTAAGCGCACACAGACTCACACGTATACCTCCTCCATGTGTTTAAGCGCACACAGACTCACACGTATCCCTCCGCCATGTGTTTAAGCGCAGATTGACACGTGTTTAAGCGCACACAGATTGACGCGTATCCCTCCGCCATGTGTTTAAGCGCTCACAGATTGACGCGTATCCCTCCGCCATGTGTTTAAGCGCTCACAGATTGACGCGTATCCCTCCGCCATGTGTTTAAGCGCACACAGATTGACACATATCCCTCCGCCATGTGTTTAAGCGCTCACAGATTGACGCGTATACCTCCGCCATGTGTTTAAGCGCACACAGATTGACACATATCCCTCCGCCATGTGTTTAAGCGCTCACAGATTGACACGTATCCCTCCGCCATGTGTTTAAGCGCTCACAGATTGACGCGTATACCTCCTCCATGTTTTTAAGCGCTCACAGATTGACGCGTATCCCTCCGCCATGTGTTTAAGCGCTCACAGATTGACGCGTATCACTCCTCCATGTGTTTAAGCGCTCACAGATTGACGCGTATCCCTCCGCCATGTGTTTAAGTGCTCACAGATTGACGCGTATACCTCCTCCATGTGTTTAAGCGCTCACAGATTGACGCGTATCCCTCCGCCATGTGTTTAAACGCACACAGACTCAGGCATATCCCTCCGCCATGTGTTTAAACGCACACAGACTCAGGCGTATCCCTCCGCCATGTGTTTAAGCGCTCACAGATTGATGCGTATCCCTCCGCCATGTGTTTAAGCGCACACAGACTCACACGTATCCCTCCGCCATGTGTTTAAGCGCACACAGACTCACACGTATCCCTCCGCCATGTGTTTAAGCGCACACAGACTCACACGTATCCCTCCGCCATGTGTTTAAGCGCACACAGACTCACACGTATCCCTCCGCCATGTGTTTAAGCGCACACAGACTCACACGTATCCCTCCGCCATGTGTTTAAGCGCACACAGACTCACACGTATCCCTCCGCCATGTGTTTAAGCGCACACAGACTCACACGTATCCCTCCGCCATGTGTTTAAGCGCACACAGACTCACACGTATCCCTCCGCCATGTGTTTAAGCGCACACAGACTCACACGTATCCCTCCGCCATGTGTTTAAGCGCACACAGACTCACACGTATACCTCCTCCATGTGTTTAAGCGCACACAGACTCACACGTATCCCTCCGCCATGTGTTTAAGCGCAGATTGACACGTGTTTAAGCGCACACAGATTGACGCGTATCCCTCCGCCATGTGTTTAAGCGCTCACAGATTGACGCGTATCCCTCCGCCATGTGTTTAAGCGCTCACAGATTGACGCGTATCCCTCCGCCATGTGTTTAAGCGCACACAGATTGACACATATCCCTCCGCCATGTGTTTAAGCGCTCACAGATTGACGTGTATACCTCCGCCATGTGTTTAAGCGCACACAGATTGACACATATCCCTCCGCCATGTGTTTAAGCGCTCACAGATTGACACGTATCCCTCCGCCATGTGTTTAAGCGCTCACAGATTGACGCGTATACCTCCTCCATGTTTTTAAGCGCTCACAGATTGACGCGTATCCCTCCGCCATGTGTTTAAGCGCTCACAGATTGACGCGTATCACTCCTCCATGTGTTTAAGCGCTCACAGATTGACGCGTATCCCTCCGCCATGTGTTTAAGTGCTCACAGATTGACGCGTATACCTCCTCCATGTGTTTAAGCGCTCACAGATTGACGCGTATCCCTCCGCCATGTGTTTAAACGCACACAGACTCAGGCATATCCCTCCGCCATGTGTTTAAACGCACACAGACTCAGGCGTATCCCTCCGCCATGTGTTTAAACGCACAGAGACTCACACGTATCCCTCCGCCATGTGTTTAAACGCACACAGACTCACACGTATCCCTCCGCCATGTGTTTAAACGCACACAGACTCAGGCGTATCCCTCCGCCATGTGTTTAAGCGCACACAGACTCACACGTATCCCTCCGCCATGTGTTTAAGCGCACACAGACTCACACGTATCCCTCCGCCATGTGTTTAAACGCACACAGACTCAGGCGTATCCCTCCGCCATGTGTTTAAGCGCACACAGACTCACGCGTATCCCTCCGCCATGTGTTTAAGCGCACACAGACTCACGCGTATCCCTCCGCCATGTGTTTAAGCGCACACAGACTCACGCGTATCCCTCCGCCATGTGTTTAAGCGCACACAGACTCACGCGTATCCCTCCGCCATGTGTTTAAGCGCACACAGACTCACGCGTATCCCTCCGCCATGTGTTTAAGCGCACACAGACTCACACGTATCCCTCCGCCATGTGTTTAAGCGCACACAGACTCACGCGTATCCCTCCGCCATGTGTTTAAGCGCACACAGATTGACGAGTATACCTCCTCCATGTGTTTAAGCACTCACAGATTGACGCGTATCCCTCCGCCATGTGTTTAAGTGCTCACAGATTGACGCGTATACCTCCTCCATGTGTTTAAGCGCTCACAGATTGACGCGTATCCCTCCGCCATGTGTTTAAACGCACACAGACTCAGGCATATCCCTCCGCCATGTGTTTAAACGCAAACAGACTCACACATATCGCTCCGCCATGTGTTTAAGCGCACACAGACTCACACGTATCCCTCCGCCATGTGTTTAAGCGCACACAGACTCACACGTATCCCTCCGCCATGTGTTTAAGCGCACACAGACTCACACGTATCCCTCCGCCATGTGTTTAAGCGCACAGAGACTCACGCGTATCCCTCCGCCATGTGTTTAAGCGCACACAGACTCACACGTATCCCTCCGCCATGTGTTTAAACGCAAACAGACTCACACATATCGCTCCGCCATGTGTTTAAGCGCACACAGACTCACACGTATCCCTCCGCCATGTTTAAGCGCACACAGACTCACACGTATCCCTCCGCCATGTGTTTAAGTGCACACAGACTCACACGTATCCCTCCGCCATGTGTTTAAGCGCACACAGACTCACACGTATCCCTCCGCCATGTGTTTAAGCGCACACAGACTCACACGTATCCCTCCGCCATGTGTTTAAACGCAAACAGACTCACACATATCGCTCCGCCATGTGTTTAAGCGCACACAGACTCACACGTATCCCTCCGCCATGTTTAAGCGCACACAGACTCACACATATCCCTCCGCCATGTGTTTAAGCGCACACAGACTCACACATATCCCTCCGCCATGTGTTTAAGCGCACACAGACTCACACATATCCCTCCGCCATGTGTTTAAGCGCACACAGACTCACACGTATCCCTCCGCCATGTGTTTAAGCGCACACAGACTCACGCGTATCCCTCCGCCATGTGTTTAAGCACACACAAATTGACACGTATCCCTCCGCCATGTGTTTAAGCGCACACAGACTCACACGTATCCCTCCGCCATGTGTTTAAGCGCACACAAACTCACGTGTATCCATCCACCATGCGCTGTGCATATCCGGCTGCCTCCTGGAACTGCTGCTGGAAGGACAGGACTTCACTGGCAGTGCTGAGGATGCGCAGCAGGTTCAGGTTTGTGTCTCCGAACACTGGATCCTGCTTCAGCAGACACTCACGGCAGATCTTAACCACCTACAGAACCAGATCACAGCATAAACCAGCTGAAACATTCCTGTTTCTATATCAGTCTAATCGAAAAACAGTGTTTGTTCAATTTGTCAAAGGAAATAGTACTCCTCATAGAAGAAATAAGAGTTTTGTTTATATAGTACCTTGGCTTGGTGCAGTGAGCAGAGCAGAATAATGAGCAGATTGATGAGCAGAATCAGCTTTTGTGACTGCAGAAATTATCCTGGGTTTTTATTAAATTTTTCCGGGTTTTTTTGTTGTTGTTTTTTGGGTACATGCAGAAAATGCGATGCACATTTTAAAGTAACTTCACAATTAATATTAAAATCTTGTCTTTATTTATAGTAAGTAAACAAAATGTTTTTATTTCTATAAGTCCAACTTCCTCCCAGCAAACAGGGAATGTTATGTCAAGGTGAAGTTTTAAAAAGCCAAATTATTATATTGACCTGCATTAAGCTTGTCCCTAAAGGAAATACATTCATAAAGTATGGCATGGTATGGCATTCACATGTCTGCAAAAAATGTAATAATAATAATAATTTAAAAAAAAGAAAAAAAAGTATGGCACGGTCTTTATAATAAATAATATTTTTACTTGCAAATTTTTGTCTTTGGGACAAGACATATTTTGGATTAACATTAAGACAAAATTTAACCCAACCATAAATATAATTAGATAAAAGCAACTTTGGTGAACAGTGTAAAGGACATCGCTGAGGTTTGGAAAGGCTGTTTTGGGCCACTTGTATTGCCAAAAGTTGCGGTTCCTGAAATCAGGATGAGATTGTCAGACTGACCTCATGGAAGTTTCCTTTAGTACGAGCCTCTTCGATCTTCACCAGAGCCTGAAGACTGAACTCTGTGACCTCCTTCAGCACTTCAGCAGACGGCTGAGGACACAAACACACTGGCTGAAGATCTGAAGATGATCAGATGCCACACACATTATTACAGGCCAGCCTTCAAACGCATCGCTTTAGTTCTGCATAAACCTAATCTGAGATCAGCTTTTCATATCTTACACAATTCAACAAAGAACAAACAAATATATATATATATATATATATATATATATATATATATATATATATATATATATAAAATAAGGCATTTTTATTTTTCAAGTTATCCCGGTTAAGACAAAAATGTGTTTTAGGAATGTTTTGCTAATGAAAACATTAAGTTATGAAGACATAATTTCTAAATGTTTAAATATATTGCCTCGAGCTTCCGGTAAGGGTGGTGGCTTGGCTGTGATATTTGCATCAAACTTATCACTCGGTGTTGTTGATGCTCCACCTGTTTCATCGTTTGAATGTCTGGTTTTTAAAGTCAATAGTGTTTCACCTGTTCTTGTGCTGCTCATTTATCGTCCACCAAAACCAAATCCTTTATTTTTTAGTTGCTGACACTTCTTAGTCCACTCTGTCCATCTATGGTCTTGACTGGTGACGTCAATTTCCATATTGATAATCCAAATTGTGTCAAAACTGCTACCTTTTTGGACATTTTGGATGGTTTTAACTTTTAATAGTATGTTACTTTTCCGACCCATAGGCTGGGCCATATATTGGATGTGGTATGTTCTGCTGGTATTGGTATCCAGTCTCTGGACAGTATTGACATGAGTATAAGTGACCATAGACTTATTACTTTTGACATAAATGTTATGTCTTCACAATCCATTTCTGAGCGCACTATCAAATTTCGTAACATCAAGCACATGGACTTTACTCTTTTTTCGACTTCTGTTTCTGGGCTTCCCACTACAAACTCTGTTGAGCACTATAACTACATGCTATCTTCACTTCTGGATGAGTTTGCACCTGTGCGAGAACGGGTTGTCACTTTTAGGAAACCTTGTCCATGGTTTACCCCAGATTTACATTTTAATGAAAGCTGCTGGAAGGAAATTAGAACGGCAATACAAAAATCTGGCTTGACGTTACATAGGCTTCTTTACACACAACAACAGTCTGCGTACCATTCTGCTTTGAATAATGGACGGAAAAACTATTATTCAAGCATTATTGGTAACGCTGCAACTAATACTAAATCGCTGTGTAAGGCCCCGTCCACACGGAGACGCATTTAGCTGTATACCTATACATTGTGTACTGTATCAGCGTTTCGTCCACACGGATCCGGCGTTTTTGAAGCATGAATCCGATATTTTTTGAAACCGGGTCCCAAAGTGGATAAATCTGAAAACGGCAATCTTCTTTTTCCGTGTGTACAGCGACTCTGTATATTTTCTGAAACGGTGATGTCATCGCACTACGTCCGCCACGGTGAAGAGTTAAGGGATAAAGCTGCGGCTCTGGGCATGAGCTCATCAACGCTGTGTCATTACTCCAACATTATCTTCATAACTTACGAAATAAGAAGTTTACCCCTCTCTTGTCAACATGAGCGCGGCGCGCGCTGTCACGCCATGTAAGGACACACACTTATAGTAATCGGTCAGGTCGTTTACATGGTGAAAAATAGACTGTAAAAAAAATTAAAACGAGTATGGAAGAGATTCAAGCTGTGCTGCTTTTGCTGGTTATGTGTAGGTTTACTAAGAGGTAATTAACAACGACAGAAAAGAGCAGCATATTCAGAAAGCTTGTAAAACTAGATTTGACAATGACAATGTATATTATTATCAGCTATTACGGACATTGCACGTGAGATGGCTGAGACGAACGCGCGCCGTCAGACAGAGAGCAAGACTGATATTTACTGAACGCAGACCGAACCTCGCAAAAGAGTTTTAAAAATGCCGGTTGAAATAAAATGCTAAACCAATCAGCGTGTTCAGCGCCCAAGTCCCGAACTCGAAAGTTCCTGAACTTTGAAAAAGTTCTACCTCGCGAGCAGGGCCGTTTGGAGGGGGAAATATTTACCCGGAACTTGATTTAGACCCTGGTTCCTGCGGTCGAAACACACCGAGTACCACCCAAAGTTCCTGGTTCCTGGGTAAAGTTCCTGCGGTGGCTTAAGTATCTTTGTGACCTCATCAGTCCTCATACTCCATCACGCTCTCTTCGCTCTGCTAACTCTCTCTCACTTCACCAGCCTTCATGTAAACTAAAGACCAATGAGGGAAAGAGCCTTTTCATACGAAAGCCCCCAAGCAATGCAATGTGCTTCCTCTGCCCATCAGAAATGCACCTACGCTGGGTCATTTTAAAAAGTTGATTAAAACACTTTTGTTTAGGACTGTTTTTTTCTAACCATTTGTTATACTGCTATTGTTATTATATCATTTTTGTTTTATTTTATTTATTGTTGTGTTATTGCTATTTTACTGTAGCACTTTGGGTTTAAGAAAAGCGCATTATAAATAAAATGTATTATTATTATTATTATTATTATTATTATTATTATTATAAATGCAGATAATTTAGCTTGTTAAGCAAAAACTCACTTCATTTTGATTTTATATTCAACAAAACAAGAAAAAATATCTTATGCCATTTTACTGATCTAGTAAATGCATCTTGATTTAAGAATATTTAGATATTTGGACTGAAAACAAGAAAAAAATACTAAGTAAGAAGAGCATTTTTTGCCGTTTTCTGTATTTATACCCCGCACAGCGGGCGGAGCTCAAACTTTATGCCAATGTTCATTGGCTTATTTTAAATCCCTCGAAGTAGACTGGTCTCTGAAAATAGATCCCCAATTCTTTGGGCAATTCCGACGTACGTTGAACGTGACCGAGTGAAAGGAAACACAGTCTATTTAATGTCAGATTCATCTTAGACTCTTCTATATAGAGCTCTTTAATTCATTAAGTCCCATTTTGGGAGCCTATCAAGATGCATTTACTAGATCAAAAACGATATAACGATAAAACGACATAAGATAATTTTCCTTGTTTTCTTAAAAATAAAATCAAAATGATCTGTCAATGCGGTGAGAAAAAAAATCTTGTTTCTTGTTTCCGAACAGAAATAAGATTATTTTTCTAACCCCATTGGCATTTAATTTTTTTGCGTTTTTAAGCACAAACTCACTTCATTTTGATATTTTCCCCCCAGAAAACAAGCAAAGATATCTTATGTCAATTTACTGATCTAGTAAATGCATCTTGATTTAAGAATATTTAGATATTTGGACTGAAAACAAGAAAAAAATACTAAATAAGAAGGTTATGAAGCTTGTCTTCTAAAAGTGAGGGCCAATGTTTGTAGTTCAGATTTGAACCTTGTGTCCATCTACGTCTCTGGCGGCCGTCATCAGGTCGTCTTTAGTGCCGTTGGTGCAGTGCTCACACTTGCAGTCGAAGAAATACTGCTGCTTCAGCAACTGCTGCCGGTCCTTGGACACATTCAGGAAGTCCACGTAACTCACGGTCAGCTCCTCGCCCTCAGAGATATTTCCCAGAGCCCTAAGCTCGATCCTGACAGCGTTCCCAGAGTTCCCAGTGAGTGAGAGGACACACAGCCAATGAGCTAACACTCTCTTCAACAACAACAACAACAAGAACAACAACAGTGTGGATGCTTGTTTCTCCCATCAAATAAAACATTTAGGTAATTGAGATTTTTTTTATTCTGATGCAAATCTGACTATTCTTCTTGCAATTCCCATTTCATATCTTTGTGGCTCTGTGACCACTGCCTAATCCATATTCTCCTGACCTTCAGGAAGAAACTTCAATCTGCCAAGGACTGCGCTGCAAAGAATGCTTTTCTTACTTAGTATTTTTGTCTTCTTGCTAATCCAATCGTATAAAAATTCTTAAAGTAAAAATTGTTGTCTTCTTTTGGGGAAAAATAACTCAAAATAAAGATAGTTTTTGCTTAAAATAAGATAAATAATCTGCCAATGGTGTAAGAAAAATTATCTTTTTTTTTTGTTTGAATTAAGAATATTTTTCTCACCCCATTAGCAGATTATTTAATATTTTAAACAAAAACTCTAGTAAATGTTTCTCAATGTAAGAATTGTTAGATGTTTGGACTAGAAACAAGACAAAAATAATAAGAAAGAAAAGCATTTTTTTGCAGTGTATGGGATTATTTTAATGTCAATGCATTCCTAAAAAAACATTTGTGTTAGTACAAAAACAAACCCAAAAAGCTATTTCTGCCACTCACATGCAAAAGCTTGTCAAATCAAAAATTAAAATATTTTATGAAGACAGTGAATAAATTCCCTGGAGGAACACTTCAGTAACTATGTGACTATGTTTTATAAGAACACTGCAAAAAAGCTTTTCTTACTTAGTATTTTTGTCTTGTTTCTAGTCCAAACATCTAAACAAATCTTAAAAGCAAAATACTATGTGGTAAACAAACAATCTGAACTCAAACAGAAAACAAGATTATTTTTCTCACCCCATTGGCAGATTATTTATCTTATTTTAAGCAAAAACTCTCTTCATTTGGAGTTATTTTTCCCAAAACAAGACAATAATTTGTTATTCTAGGAAATGTTTCTTAATGTAAGACTTGTTAGATATTTAGACTAGAAACAAGACAAAAATACTAAGCAAGAAAAGCATTTTTTGCAGTGAATGACTGGAGCTGAAAGTTTCAGTTCCCTTTTAGTCAGTACACTACGAGTAACGTCAGTACTCAATGGGGGTTTCGCTTAGAAAGCCAGCTGCCTTCAATCTCAATCAAAACGATCCAATGACATGAAAATGCCTAATGCTACCCGTCCCACTGCGTGGGTATAAACGGCGTTGCATAGTAGTCACGCATTTATATTTCTGCAGAGGATCCGAGTTCTACTTGCCTTCCTAAGCGTTGTATCTCTTCAGCCGAGTGTTGGTGATACGGCACATTCCAGCGGGTTCCCCATTCCTGTCGGTCTGTGCAGTCGTCTGTATAGGTGTGTGTGTTCTCCCTGGGCGTCTCAGCACTCTGCCTGAGTAAAACTCCTCTAAAAGAGCTGCACACGGCGCATCTTTTTAAAAATGTTTTGCTCGTTCTCCGTTCCTTGGTGCAGTCGATATGTTGTCCGTCTGACGGGCATGAGCGCTGTTTGGCGTGCTTGGGCCTCGTATACGTAATGTTCTCACTGCGGGAACATGACCATCGCAGTGCTGCGTTCGAGATTCCATGATCTCCGTTCTGGAGCGAGGTTCCCCTCTACCACACCCCGATCTACTGTGTCCTCACGAGGCAGTACTTTGGCTGGTGGTCAGGGTGATCTGAGGGTGTAGGTGTGGGCCAACCCAAAGAGTATTCCACACCCTCTTCGGTACTGCAACCCGTGGCGCTACCAGATGTTAGAGCTGGTGTTTCCCGTCCTGGGCCCGGTGTTTCATTTTGGGCGCCGGCGGACGATGCCATATCGATTGCCGCACCACAAGGTGGGCTGGATTCCTCCGGAGATTCCTCCCGCGGGAGCGTTGGCATTGTCCGAGTCTGATCCGGAGCTGATAGCCATGCTAATCCGAGCGGACGAGAGCCTCAGGCTCGAGTGGAATCCTCCGCCGGGTCCTCAGCGCTCGAAGCTGGATGATTGGTATCTGGGGCAGTCACTGCCTTTTTTCCCAGAGGTGCATGAAGAGGTGTGCTTGCTTTGTGCATGCTTTGGCCACCCTACAGGTTTATCAGGCCAGGATTCTCAGAGACATGCAGGAATGTAGTGCTGACCCTGCCTTTGTGCATGAGCTGCGCGCGGCCGCTGACCTTGTCCTACGGGTGACGAAAGTGACCGTGCAGGCTCTCGGTCAGGTGATGTCCACTTGTGTGGTCCAGGAGAGCCATCTATGGCTTAGCCTGGCTGAGATGTGTGAGTCTGATAGGACACGCTACCTAAACGCTCCCATCTCCCAGGCTGGGCTATTTGGCGGGGCGGTTGGGGACTGTGCCCAACAGTTCTCAGCCGCACTGAGACAGACTGAGGCTATTAAACACATCCTGACCCTCCCACTCGGCCGCAGCAGCAGCCTTCACCTGAGCCGAAGCGCGGAGGGGCCCGCAGGAGGGCCGCCCAGCCTGTCTCCGCCTCAAAGCCGGCTAAACAGCGAACAGTGAATTTGGTTCTCTCCAGGAGACGGTGACAGAACCATTCCTTCCCCCGGAGGAGGGTCGGGGGAGAATCTTTTGTTAAACCAACCCACTGCTGGCCCCCCAAAAAAGGGGCTGGCAGCACCTTATGGTTGGTTAAAGAAATAACCAAATCATTCACCTCCGAGCCCCAAGAGGGCTCTACTGGCAGTGTGTGCTGCCTCAGTGCCTCGCCACTCTCTCGACCCCGCCCACTATCCGGGCCGCTTCCATGCCTCCCGGGTCTGGGCCAGTCATTCCGCTTCGCTGCCCCACGCCGGGTACGCCTGTGGCTCGCATGATCCCCTTGGCTCAGTTTTTGGGGGCGTGGCACTCCTCAAACTGTCCAACTGGCCCTGCGAAGGGTGCCGTCGAGATCATCCCTCTGGCCGAGATGAAGTCTGGCTTCTACGGCCCTTACTTCATTGTACAAAGGAAAGGCAGTGGGTTACGACCAATCCTGGACCTGCGCATCTTGAACCGATCCCTTCACAGGCTTCCGTTCAAGATGTTGACAGCCAAACGCATTTTAAAATGCGTACATCGACAGGATTTGTTTGCAGCGATCGACCTGAAGGACGCGTAATTTCATGTCTCCATACTTCCTCGACACAGACCTATCTATGGTTTGGCTTCGAGGGGAGAGCATACCAGTACGCCGTTCTCCCATTTGGGCTGGCCCTTTTTCCTCGCGTCTTTACGAAAGTCGTTGAAGCAGCCCTAGTGCAACTTAGGCAACTCAAGGTTTGCATCCTTAACTCTCTCGAGAGCAGGTTTGCGAACACAGGGACTTGGTTCTCCACCATCTAGCCTGTCTGGGCCTTGGGGTCAACTGGGAAAAGAGCCAGAGGATCCTCTGCCCAGAGGATCTTTTTTCTCGGTATGGAGATCGACTCGATCGGCATGTCCGCGCAGTCTCTGCTGACCTGCCTTTGCCAGATCGAACGCAGGAGCTGCAGGCTGGGCGACATCCAACACATCCACCAGATTCTATAATCTGCGAGTGGAGCCTGTGTCCTCTCATATACTCGCCCCAGATGGCCAGTAACTGGACACGCTCAGGTGTCTTCGCTTGCTGCGCCTTTCCGCTCCACGGACTGGATACGTGCGCTTATTCGCTCAGGTGAGCCTCCCTGAAGGCCCTGAGTTCCTCCAGCATTGTTGATGCTGGCACCAGAGTGCATGCCCGAATGGTCCCAGCCCTTGTGCCAGGCTAGGTGCCCGTGTGCATGGTTCCCCGCAGGCCAACTGTCACATGTGTATTCTCAGTAAGTCTCCTTGAGCGCGTGTCTTCCCTTGGCAAGACCCTGGCCACCCCTGGGGTTGAAAAACTTTTCCACCTGCGGCTGGATACTCCAGGTTCTTCTGTATGCATCCCATACGTGGGTCATACATGTATTCCTCCCTACGGGTAGACACTGTGATTGCCTTTCTCCCAGTGGGTTATGCCTCCCAGTGTACCGTGGTAGCTGAGCAGGCCCCTCGTCGTGTTAAACTCCGAGAGGGAGCGCTCAGGTCAGCCCAGGATGCTGGAAGACAGGCGCTGTGGTGTGATTAGACTGTGACCCCCATTTCGTCAATACTGATGTAACTCGTACTGTACTGACTTAAAGTGCACATCTCGGTTACGTATGTAACCCTCGTTCCCTGAAGGAAGGGAATGGAGACGTTATGTCCTCATGCCACATCTGCTGTGCCGCTGGGATGGCCGGGGTGGTAGGCCTCGGCTCCTCAGCAGGTAACATAAATGCGAGACTTCTATGCAACACTGTTTATACCCACGCAGTGGGGCGGGGTTGCATTAGGCAAATTCTGCAGACCCATGACATTTCCATGTCATTGGATCGTTTTGATTGAGATTGAAGGCAGCTGGCTTTCTAAGCAAAACCCCCATTTCGTCAATACTGACGCAACTCGTAGTGTACTGACTGAAAGGGAACAAGGGTCACATGCGTAAGAGACGTTCCTGTTCATTGTAATTGCATGGAAATAAGAAAGAAAGTCATAAAGTTTGGAACGACATGTAAATCATTTTCATGTTTAGGAGAACACTTGCGATAGGTATAGAATGGCATGGAAATGGTGCTGTTTGTAAGACAAGGTCAAATGTTCTTGTGTAACTGACCCACCTTCTCTCCGAGTGGAATGAAGCATCCAGAGCTGTCTGACTGCAAGAGAAACACACACACACACACACACACACATGAAGCTGTTTAAGCTCAGATCTGAATCATCTCATCTCTATGAATTCTGCTCTACTCACTTGCCATGATTGAGAATGACGGTGCAGTTAGGCCAACAATCATGATTGACCAGGCAGAGATTAGGAAAGAGACCGACGCCCACAGCCTGAAGACCCCTCTGATCGCTCAGCGTGAAGCCGTTGCAGTTAATCTGAGGACGACACACACACCTGTCTCATCCTGAGGACGACACACACACACACACCTGTCTCATCCTGAGGAGCCTAAAGGAAGAAGTTACGAATCTCTGCCTACCACACCAAAGATATGCGACACGTAGTCCTCTCCGACGGCTTTGCGCTTTTTAGGCCAGTAGTTGTAGAATTGCTGCACGTCGACCTTTAGCTCCTTCAGATCCTCGGGACACATCTTGGACAGGTGATCCTCCAGGAGGTCAAGGGTCGTGAGCTGCGTGTCCGAAACCAGACCTGTGTCCTTCTGGATACGCCACAGGATACGAGCAGCCAGGCTGCCATCACAGGACATTCAACGCCAATCAACGCATTTTCACTCCATACTTCAAGCCATTTAACTGGTTTTACACAAAATCAGGTCAGTTTGTTTCTGAAGCAGTTATTATCGTTAACTAAAACTAAAAACCTTTCTGTTAGAGATGCACAATATATCGCCATCAAAGTGCTATCGGCCAGTATATGTTCATTAGGGACCCAGAACTGAAGGTGTTGCATTGCAATCATTGGCGTTCTTATTCTTCTTCCGCTCTTGAGTCTATGGCAGCACATAGAACCGTTTGAGGGAACGTGATGAAATTTGGCACACTGATAGAGGACTGGCCCAACATTAACTACACCCATTTTGGATTCTCTTACTCAATTCCTCTAACAACCTGTTTAAAGTTTCACTATGTTTGGGCAAAAGTCAGGTTGGTTACACCGTTTTTCGAAAAATCTGTGAATAATGTAGCGCTTGCAAAAATGGCCATAAGGCTCTATCTCCTCAACGCTTTATCGTATTCTGACCAAATTTGGTACAGATCATCACAAGCATGACCTGAGGGTACATGCTGTGTTTCATCGCAGTGCCTCCTACTGGTCCGGATATATGAAAAAATGCAACTTTTGCTTTTAACTTCTGGGGTGCGTTTCCTAAAACCAATGTTGCTAAACTGTGGTTTTGGGAAACGCACCCCGGAGCAGTTTGCCCATAAAGATTCGAGATGACATGCTGAATCAAACGATATCCAAATGTTTTTAAATTTTTGACCATATCGACCATTTTGGGCGTCGCCCATTTTGAATTTTGTAGTAAAATGGAATATTTCATGAATGCATTAGCATATCCTTACAAAAGTTGGCATGGGTCATCGGCATGCTGCTCTGAAGGAACCTGAGAAATTTTGAACCAGTGCCACTTAGTGGCAAAATCAAATATTCACAAATTTTCAACCTTTTTGCTGAAAATTGTTTCCAAATGTCTTTACTCATTGTTGCAACTGATCTGCTGCGAGTAAAACATTAACAAACTTGTGGCTTGAATAGCTTGATAGGCCCTGTCCCAAATGCCACATTCGGCTGTGTCTGAAAACAAATGCTCTCTTGAGTAGGTACTTATTTCTAAGTAATTACTTCATGACCACTAAAAAAAATATGTTTTATATAGTATGGATGTCCTATTCGTATTGAGAGGAATGTGCAACACATATCTAGCCCTATATATAAATGTGGATGTCATTGGGATGACAAAAGAAAAGGTTTTCAAACCCTAAATGAAGAACACATTTGTTTCTTTTGTGCAAGTACTGTAAATCCTCTAATATAGGCCCGGGCCTTTATTCTACTCAAGCGCATCACGGTCCAGGCCTTTATTCTACTCAAGCGCATCACGGTCCAGGCCTTTATTCTACTCAAGCGCATCACGGCCCGGGCCTTTATTCTACTCAAGCGCATCACGGTCCAGGCCTTAATTTTACTCAAGCGCATCACGGCCCGGGCCTTTATTCTACTCAAGCGCATCACGGTCCAGGCCTTTATTCTACTCAAGCGCATCACGGTCCAGGCCTTTATTCTACTCAAGCGCATCACGGTCCAGGCCTTTATTCTACTCAAGCTGGAAGGAGGCCAGAAATAGAGGCAGTCCTCAATTTCTATTTGAGCAAATCAAACTACCAGTAGAATGAATAAAAATGAGGTTTCGCATCTATTTCAACCTATAAAAAACTAGGTTCATTTATTGAAAACGTAGTTACCATAACATTATGGTATGCATACAGAACATGAACAACAAATACCGGTAATTCAGGCTAAATTCCAGTATAGAAATAGAAATATGGTAACAAACACGTAGCAAACATAGGCTACCAGAAGTGCATTGTAAACACTTAACCATACACGGTGATAATTAGGTTATTGATTGATAACAAAAGGCAACAGACACCTTACCGCTCCAAAGTTTAACCATTCCTGTCTCGTTTGGATTGAAGTTAAAAAAAATCCTCCAATTCTGTTTAATCCTCGTCCTCCTCAGTTTCCTCCTCCTCTTCATCTCTCCCTGTAAACTCCTCATCACTCGCGCCAGCCTCTACAACCAGTTCATTATTGTACAGCTCCTCTTCGTCCTCCTTATGTTCTGCTGCGCGTCTGTCATCCTCGCGCAGGCAATTGAAAAGTCTTAACGTTACTTATGGATGGGTTCTCTTACGTCAACCCGATTTTTTAAAGTCCTTTTTATTGAATTTTTAATCGCTGCTGTTTCTCTATCACACAACTGCAAATGACCGGCTAAGTGAAGAGGCAAACACACTTCATGAAGTCACAGTCGCGAGCCGCGTCACATACATGAGACAGCCTATTGCCTTAACACAGCTGTCAATCAAACATCATGCAAAAAAATAAAAATAAAAATAGACTGTAAAAAAATATTTGTATTTATTCCAGTATTTGAGATGTTATAATAATTTTGTAATTATGTTAAAATAATTTAAACAACTGTTATTTATCAAATATTATTATATTTGTATAATAAACTGAGGGGGCCTGTCATCATAGTGTGCGGCCTGTGCCCGTCAGGCCCGTCCGCTGGCTACGCCCCTGAACGCTGGTTCTGATAATAGCCCTGGCCGCTATTTACCTTTGGTGACAGCGAGACCGGCCAATGTTGGAGACCCGGCCGCTAATGGAATACAGGCCAATATTAGAGGATTTACGGTATATCAAGTATATGGCCTTAATGCAAACATTGTATCAGCATCATCACAGCATGTAAACATGTAACATTTAAAATGCTTCTGTTGTACCAGAGGAGGATTATATGACTGGACTCACCGCACGTTCTCATTGGGAGCTTTTCCCATCTTTCTGATGGCGGAGCATTCCTGCCTGTGTTCGTCCCACGCGGCGCGCTGACAGGTGCGGTCGCAGTAATGAGCAAACTTACACTGAGCGCAGCGGTGAGGACTGGGCTGCCGGCGGAAACAGCTGTGACACACCTGTAGAGAGAGACTGAGACAGAACACACACCTGTGTTAGTGACACACCTGTAGAGAGAGACTGAGACAGAACACACACCTGTGTTAATGACACACCTGCAGAGAGAGACTGAGACAGAACACACACCTGTGTTAGTGACACACCTGCAGAGAGAGACTGAGACAGAACACACACCTGTGTTAGTGACACACCTGCAGAGAGAGACTGAGACAGAACACACACCTGTGTTAGTGACACACCTGCAGAGAGAGACTGAGACAGAACACACACCTGTGTTAGTGACACACCTGTAGAGAGAGACTGAGACAGAACACACACCTGTGTTAATGACACACCTGCAGAGAGAGACTGAGACAGAACACACACCTGTGTTAGTGACACACCTGCAGAGAGAGACTGAGACAGAACACACACCTGTGTTAGTGACACACCTGCAGAGAGAGACTGAGACAGAACACACACCTGTGTTAGTGACACACCTGCAGAGAGAGACTGAGACAGAACACACACCTGTGTTAGTGACACACCTGCAGAGAGAGACTGAGATAGAACACACACCTGTGTTAGTGACACACCTGTAGAGAGAGACTGAGATAGAACACACACCTGCGTTAGTGACACACCTGCAGAGAGAGACTGAGACAGAACACACACCTGTGTTAGTGACACACCTGCAGAGAGAGACTGAGACAGAACACACACCTGTGTTAGTGACACACCTGCAGAGAGAGACTGAGACAGAACACACACCTGTGTTAATGACACACCTGCAGAGAGAGACTGAGACAGAACACACACCTGTGTTAGTGACACACCTGCAGAGAGAGACTGAGACAGAACACACACCTGTGTTAGTGACACACCTGCAGAGAGAGACTGAGACAGAACACACACCTGTGTTAGTGACACACCTGCAGAGAGAGACTGAGACAGAACACACACCTGTGTTAGTGACACACCTGTAGAGGGAGTCTGAGAGACAGAACACACACCTGTGTTAGTGACACACCTGTAGAGGGAGACTGAGACAGAACACACACCTGTGTTAGTGACACACCTGTAGATAGAGACTGAGACAGAACACACACCTGTGTTAGTGACACACCTGCAGAGAGAGACTGAGATAGAACACACACCTGTGTTAGTGACACACCTGCAGAGAGAGACTGAGACAGAACACACACCTGTGTTAGTGACACACCTGTAGAGAGAGACTGAGACAGAACACACACCTGTGTTAGTGACACACCTGTAGAGAGAGACTGAGACAGAACACACACCTGTGTTAGTGACACACCTGTAGAGAGAGACTGAGACAGAACACACACCTGTGTTAGTGACACACCTGTAGAGAGAGACTGAGACAGAACACACACCTGTGTTAGTGACACACCTGTAGAGAGAGACTGAGACAGAACACACACCTGTGTTAGTGACACACCTGTAGAGAGAGACTGAGACAGAACACACACCTGTGTTAGTGACACACCTGTAGAGAGAGACTGAGACAGAACACACACCTGTGTTAGTGACACACCTGTAGAGAGAGACTGAGACAGAACACACACCTGTGTTAGTGACACACCTGTAGAGAGAGACTGAGACAGAACACACACCTGTGTTAGTGACACACCTGTAGAGAGAGACTGAGACAGAACACACACCTGTGTTAGTGACACACCTGTAGAGAGAGACTGAGACAGAACACACACCTGTGTTAGTGACACACCTGTAGAGAGAGACTGAGACAGAACACACACCTGTGTTAGTGACACACCTGTAGAGAGAGACTGAGACAGAACACACACCTGTGTTAGTGACACACCTGCAGGGAGAGACTGAGACAGAACACACACCTGTGTTAGTGACACACCTGTAGAGAGAGACTGAGACAGAACACACACCTGTGTTAGCTAACCCTAACGTAAGCTTCAGGAGGGTGTGTAAGTCTGAACAAGCGAGTTTAGGGATACTGGTGCAGAGCCGGTTGCTGCTTTGTAGGCGAGCACCAGAGCCTTGCATTTGGGAACATGTTTTGAGAACATTATTAAAGACCAGATCCCTCGTGAATTCACGCTCTATTAATTAAAGAACATTTGCTCACAACATTGAGAGAACCTTTAGGGAACGTTTGCTGGGGAATTTCCGTATTTATTTTTTCCATGGCAGAAACAAACTTCCATTATTCAGTTTTACAAAACTACGGGATTATTTTAATCTCACTGCATTCCTAAAACAAAAGCAATGCAATTGTACCCAAAAATCAATTCAATTATTTAGACATGTACTCTATAAAATGCTGGGTTAAAAACAACCCATGTTGGGTTGAAAATGGACAAACGCATCAGTTGGGTTGTTTTAACACAGCAGATGGGTTAAATGTTTGCTTAAAACAACTCAATCACTGGGTGTTTCCATTTTCAACCGAACTTGGGTTGTTTTTAACCCAGCATTTTTTAGTGTGCTTTTAGAATAAAATTAAACAATTAAAATGCAATTCAGAAAAATTAATTTGGGCGTGGATGAGAAAGAATTTAAGAAATAATATATAAAATTGCTGACTCGTGGAAAAATGTACTGTACGATGCAGAATGTCATTTAATTTGTATTATTGTAGAAAAGAAAAAAATAAGTTCAGTTGTTAAAGTTTTATGAATTCAATTATTTATTTATAATAAAACATAGGGCCCTAAAAATGCCATTTTTTACATGTTAAATTGTGTAAGCTTCAATTCATTCATAAATAAACGTCAAAAAAATAAGAAGTTTTGTTCTGCCCTCAGTATTTTCCTCATAAACTTGTATGGTCATTAAAAACCAATATGCGCCCTGGACGTGACTTTCGGTCCATGAGACCAATAAAGATATTAAAGATATTAGCATGTGGTCATAAAGCCGAGGATGCCCCGGGGTCACTTTACACTCTCAGAAATATCGCTTGACTTACATAACTGTCTATTTTAAGAAGACATTACCAAAGACTGAAGTCACATGAGGGACATGAGCTAAAGTCAAAGGTCCTCAGCCTGCAAGACTTCACATTTCAGAAGCAATAATACATGAACACAACCGCACAGAAACAGCAGGACTTTCCCTGCTAAGAACTGCAGGAACACATGCATTTATGAAATAAAACATGACATCTCAGCTTATCTGATCTAATCCCCCTTATTGCTGATTCACCGCTACTTCCCATCATTTACACACCAATTACAAAAACACACATTATACAGGGTGAGCGTTTGAACACTGATAACAGGGAATAACATCAGGACTTTATTATACACAGTCTACCAATATCCTCACACACAGATCTGGACAGTCCCTCAGCTCATCTCCTCGAGTCCTGTACTGAAGTTCACTGTTTGAGTCTCTGTGCTTTACTGGAGTATTATTTTTTCTGTAATCTTCTGACTTTAACTTCACTCCATCTGAAAGACAAATATCGTCCTCTTTACTCCACTACATTTCTATCAAGGTCCTCGAAGTGGAAAGTCGTTTCTGTCGCAGCTCTGAAAGTCAGATATTTTTATATTTTTGATATGATAATAAAAATGATATTTTTCATCTTAAAGTTCCTTGATGATTTCTTGGCACACCATAATTAGAAAATATGTTTCAGTTTTCTGAAAAGATTAAAGATTAGTTTAGTTGGCATACACTTGATATATGTCTCATGCAATGTTCAAAATATAAACATCTGAGAGAAAGAGAAGAGTAAAGTGTGAGAATATCAGATGTGTATCAGTGTATTGGATCCGTGCATTCGGCCTTAAAGTGACAGCAGCTTTGTAACTTTTCTACAAGTATTTAAATGAGTTTAAGTTAGTCGTCTGCTAGTGTGTCAGATGGAGCGTCACTGACTGGCTTAAACCATGATGGCATAATGTGCATTTATACAACTATAATACAATAATGCGGCGACAGAAAGAAGGACATTTACTTTTGATACTTAAGTACTTTTGAAAGCAAATATTTCTGCACTTTTACTCCAGTAAAAATCTGTTTTTACACCTTTCTCTTGTAACGGAGTAATATTTGACCAGCAGTGCTGCTACTGAAGTAATAGAGTTGTGTAGTTTGCCCACCTCTGCTCTCATTCACTCACATTATCAGAGTTTATTCTCTATAGCTGGAAATAAAACATAAGCAGAACTCAGAGTTAAACTGAACAAACTCATCTTGATAATGTCAGATCATGGGATGTAATGGATCAACCAATCAGCTGTTAGATTTAAGATCCCAATTAGAGAATACCAGTTTAGCTCATCTAATGAGCAAGCAATGCTTCATTTAGTTCAGTCTGCACTGCAACAAAAAATGCTTTTCTTACTCAGTATTTTTGTCTTGTTTCTCGTCCAAACATCTAAAAATTCTTAAAACAAGAAGTATTTACTAGACAAGCAAAAGTTATTGTCTTGTTTTGGGGGAAAATAACACAATTAAGAGAGTTTTTGCTTTAAAAAAAAAGCACAATAAGCTTATTTTAACCAAAAACTCTCTTAATTTTGAGTATTTTTTTTACCAAAACAAGACAATAATTTATACTTGTCTAGTAAATGTTTCTTAATGTAAGAATTTTTAGATAGCTTGACTAGAAACAAGACAGAAATACTGAGTAAGAAAAGCATTTATTTGCAGTGCGTGCTGTCAAAAGTAATATTAGCAATAAAAGAGTAATATGCATTGCTAAGGACTTCATCTGGGCAACTTTAAAGTAGATTTTCTCAATATTTAGATTTTTTTGCACCCTCATATTCCAGATTTGCGTGGTCTAGGGTGATATTTGAAATGAATGTGTTTATATCATAAAGTTACCTGTCGAACACGACGGCGGCGAAGCTGGCCTCGGCGAACACCACATCCCCGGCGGACAGCGGCTGCGTGAGGCGGAGGCCTCGGCCCTTCTCCCCGGCCGCGAACACCTGCACGGGCTCCGTCTTCTTCTCCATCTTCCGCTCCGTCTGCTGCTCCACAGTCATGCCCACCGACTGAGGCGATCGCCGGCTGCCGGTCCTGCGCTTCTGCCCTGAGCCCAAATATAGCGCGGAGCGGAGTGCCAGCTCTGGCATGAGGAGGAGTATTTCTGTCTGCAGCTGTGTGTGCTCATCATCACACCGAACATGAGCCTCACTTCACCATCTTTATGATCTCTCAATACGGATCACTTCACCTTCAATCATCCATCTATCCAACCAACTATCATCCATCAATCATCCATCTATCCAACCAACTATCATTCATATATCCAATCAACTATCATCCATCAATCATCCATCTATCCAACCAACTATCATCCATCAATCATCCATCTATTCAACCAACTATCATTCATATATCCAACCAACTATCATCCATCAATCATCCATCTATTCAACCAACTATCATTCATATATCCAATCAACTATCATCCATCAATCATCCATCTATCCAATCAACTATCATCCATCAATCATCCATCTATCCAACCAACTATCATTCATCTATCCAATCAACTATCATCCATCAATCATCCATCTATCCAATCAACTATCATCCATCAATCATCCATCTATCCAACCAACTATCATTCATCTATCCAATCAACTATCATCCATCCATCCATCCATCCATCCATCCATCCATCCATATAAAAAAAATCTTATAAAAATGAAAAGGCAGCATAATGATGTGGGGGTTGAGTTAGTTAGTGTGTGTTGAAACTGCCGGTTATGGTAAGGGGCGGGGCATTACCCAAACACCAATCACAACACACCGCTCCAGCCGACAAATCAGAGCGCAGTGTGCTTTTCAGAAGGCGGGGCTTAATAGAGACAGGAACTAGAGTTACTGACAGACTGGGAAGAGCGGAGCCGCAGCACTGGAGGATATGAGGAATAATCGACATTCAAGCTGGAAAACCTGCTCTAGTAGAGCCTCTCACACATCAGGACATGGGGCCACTGTAAAGTCTACAGCCGGATGAACACCTGCGTTTAACTTTTAGTCAATAATTCTGTGATAGTGTTTTTCAGTGTAAGCTTTCTTCACACGTCACTGTTTTAAATATTTCACCAAACATCATCATCTTCGCCACACCAACCGATATTTAAAAGATCTATTCATCTTTTATAAACACCTGTATTATACATTCAAATATAACTATTAGAAAACACGTTAAATGTATAATTTAATTTTAATCAGTTTTATATTTATTTTAATGTACTTTAAGCTTTTTATATATTTATTTTAATCTAACTTATTTTTATTCATTCAGAATTCAGTCTCTGTTCATCCTATGATCAGACGGCAGCTTTGTGAGTTCAGTGTTTACATCAGAGGTGTGTGTGTGTGTGTGTGTGTGTGTGTGTGTGTGTGTGTGTTTGTGTGTGTATATGTCCATAAATTCCACACTTGATTGATTTTCGGAAAAAGTGCCATCGCTCCAAACCACTGCGCATGTTTCATTAAATAGTTTCCAACTGGAGTGAGGACAGAGATGCTCCCACACACACACACACACACACACACACACACACACACACACACACACACACACACACACACACACACACACACACACACACACACACACACGACAGGAAAACACTAAGGGATTAGCGGCTTTAATCAGGAGAAACACACACACTTAACTTTATTACATTATTCTCAAAATACACAAATCATAAGCTTTGATTACAGAAAAACATTCTTACATTTTTTTTTTTACTATTTAATTTTTTTTTGCTAGCAATTCAAGACAAAGTGAGAAGTCCAGAATAATAGCACGTTAGCACATGAAACTAAAGCCTTTCGTGATTTATATCAGCACACACACACACACACACACACACACACACACACACACACACACACACACACACACACACACCTTTGGTCCAGATCTCAATTAAATTCATCTGCAGTTTATCAGCTCACGTCGAGGCACTTTATACACTCCAAACGCTTCAGTACACGAGTAAAGCTCAGACTACACCACAGTCCAATCACAGTGGAGATCACAACAGAATCATAATTACGAGATAAAGTTACATTTCTGAGACAAACAAAATTATGAAAAATTATGTTGAAATGATAACAAAAAGTTTAAATTATGAGATATTAAATCAATTACGATATAAAAAGTTACATTTCTGAAATAAAAAACTATATTAGATCGAAATTATGACAAAATTAATTTATGAAAAAGTTTAAATTATGAGATATTAAATCTCACCCCCCTAGTCGTCCAGGTGAGCTGTTTAAGGCCCAGTCTCTACAGGTCGTAGTCGTCCAGGTGAGCTGTTTAAGGCCCAGTCTCTACAGGTCGTAGTCGTCCAGGTGAGCTGTTTAAGGCCCAGTCTCTACAGGTCATAGTCGTCCAGGTGAGCTGTTTAAGGCCCAGTCTCTACAGGTCGTAGTAGTCCAGGTGAGCTGTTTAAGGCCCAGTCTCTACAGGTCGTAGTCGTCCAGGTGAGCTGTTTAAGGCCCAGTCTCTACAGGTCATAGTCGTCCAGGTGAGCTGTTTAAGGCCCAGTCTCTACAGGTCGTAGTAGTCCAGGTGAGCTGTTTAAGGCCCAGTCTCTACAGGTCGTAGTCGTCCAGGTGAGCTGTTTAAGGCCCAGTCTCTACAGGTTGTAGTAGTCCAGGTGAGCTGTTTAAGGCCCAGTCTCTACAGGTCGTAGTAGTCCAGGTGAGCTGTTTAAGGCCCAGTCTCTACAGGTCGTAGTCGTCCAGGTGAGCTGTTTAAGGTCCAGTCTCTACAGGTCGTAGTCGTCCAGGTGAGCTGTTTAAGGCCCAGTCTCTAAAGGTCGTAGTCGTCCAGGTGAGCTGTTTAAGGCCCAGTCTCTACAGGTCGTAGTCGTCCAGGTGAGCTGTTTAAGGTCCAGTCTCTACAGGTCGTAGTCGTCCAGGTGAGCTGTTTAAGGCCCAGTCTCTACAGGTCGTAGTAGTCCAGGTGAGCTGTTTAAGGTCCAGTCTCTACAGGTCGTAGTCGTCCAGGTGAGCTGTTTAAGGCCCAGTCTCTAAAGGTCGTAGTCGTCCAGGTGAGCTGTTTAAGGCCCAGTCTCTACAGGTCGTAGTCGTCCAGGTGAGCTGTTTAAGGTCCAGTCTCTACAGGTCGTAGTCGTCCAGGTGAGCTGTTTAAGGCCCAGTCTCTACAGGTCGTAGTCGTCCAGGTGAGCTGTTTAAGGCCCAGTCTCTAAAGGTCGTAGTCGTCCAGGTGAGCTGTTTAAGGCCCAGTCTCTACAGGTCGTAGTCGTCCAGGTGAGCTGTTTAAGGCCCAGTCTCTACAGGTCGTAGTAGTCCAGGTGAGCTGTTTAAGGCCCAGTCTCTACAGGTCGTAGTAGTCCAGGTGAGCTGTTTAAGGTCCAGTCTCTACAGGTCGTAGTCGTCCAGGTGAGCTGTTTAAGGCCCAGTCTCTACAGGTCGTAGTCGTCCAGGTGAGCTGTTTAAGGCCCAGTCTCTACAGGTCGTAGTCGTCCAGGTGAGCTGTTTAAGGCCCAGTCTCTACAGGTCGTAGTCGTCCAGGTGAGCTGTTTAAGGCCCAGTCTCTACAGGTCGTAGTAGTCCAGGTGAGCTGTTTAAGGCCCAGTCTCTACAGGTCGTAGTAGTCCAGGTGAGCTGTTTAAGGCCCAGTCTCTACAGGTCGTAGTAGTCCAGGTGAGCTGTTTAAGGCCCAGTCTCTACAGGTCGTAGTCGTCCAGGTGAGCTGTTTAAGGCCCAGTCTCTACAGGTCGTAGTCGTCCAGGTGAGCTGTTTAAGGCCCAGTCTCTACAGGTCGTAGTCGTCCAGGTGAGCTGTTTAAGGCCAAGTCTCTACAGGTCGTAGTCGTCCAGGTGAGCTGTTTAAGGCCCAGTCTCTACAGGTCGTAGTCGTCCAGGTGAGCTGTTTAAGGCCCAGTCTCTACAGGTCGTAGTCGTCCAGGTGAGCTGTTTAAGGCCCAGTCTCTACAGGTCGTAGTCGTCCAGGTGAGCTGTTTAAGGTCCAGTCTCTACAGGTCGTAGTCGTCCAGGTGAGCTGTTTAAGGTCCAGTCTCTACAGGTCGTAGTCGTCCAGGTGAGCTGTTTAAGGTCCAGTCTCTACATGTCGTAGTCGTCCAGGTGAGCTGTTTAACGTCCAGTCTCTACAGGACGTAGTCGTCCAGGTGAGCTGTTTAAGGTCCAGTCTCTACAGGTCGTAGTCGTCCAGGTGAGCTGTTTAAGGCCCAGTCTCTACAGGTCGTAGTCGTCCAGGTGAGCTGTTTAAGGCCCAGTCTCTACAGGTCGTAGTCGTCCAGGTGAGCTGTTTAAGGCCCAGTCTCTACAGGTCGTAGTCGTCCAGGTGAGCTGTTTAAGGCCCAGTCTCTACAGGTCGTAGTCGTCCAGGTGAGCTGTTTAAGGCCCAGTCTCTACAGGTCGTAGTCGTCCAGGTGAGCTGTTTAAGGCCCAGTCTCTACAGGTCGTAGACGTCCAGGTGAGCTGTTTAAGGCCCAGTCTCTACAGGTCGTAGTCGTCCAGGTGAGCTGTTT